>NW_025957883.1:0-28418 GCF_023159225.1 Perognathus longimembris pacificus | reverse complement strand
ACAAACTGAACAAAGTTCTGAGGGTCGACGTTGTAAAGATAAGGATTCAGGTCTGTCTGCTGTTTACCTTTGCTCCTGCGCGCACTGCCCTTCTCTCCACATTTATGTGTTTGTTTGTTTGTCTATCTAATCTTTTGGGTTTTTATTCTAATGAGGTCGACCAGTTGTCTATTTATTATTTTTTTTACTACGCATCAAGCTGCGCTGCTTGTCTTTGCTCCTGTGTGCTCGCGCACATCTCGCCTTTTCCACTTATTTTTATTTTTGATTTATTTTTGATTTATTTTGTCAATTTAAAAAAAAAATACGCATCGTGCTGTTCAGTTTGTGTTTGCTTGAATGCATTCGCCGCGCTCTCACTTTCCCCACTTTACAATTTATTTGTTATTATTTATCTATTCCTGAGAGTTTATCTTATTTTTTATTTGTTTATTTAAATGAAGTCGACCAGTTGCCTGCCCTTCCTTCCATTATCCGTCACCCGAGACAAACTGAACAAAGTTCTGAGGTCGACCTTGTAAAGATAAGGATTCAGGTCTGTCTGCTGTTTACCTTTGCTCCTGCGCGCACTGCCCTTCTCTCCACATTTATGTGTTTGTTTGTTTGTCTATCTAATCTTTTGGGATTTTATTTCTAATGAGGTCGACCAGTTGTCTATTTATTATTTTTTTTTACTACGCATCAAGCTGCGCTGCTTGTCTTTGCTCCTGTGTGCTCGCGCACTCTCCCGCCTTTTCCACTTATTTTTATTTTTGATTTATTTTTGGTTTATTTTGTCAATTTAAAAAAAATACGCATCGTGCTGTGCTGTTTGTGTTTGCTTGAGTGCATTCGCGCGCTCTTCGCTTTCTCCAATTTACAATTTTTTGTTATTATTTATCTATTCCTGAGAGTTTATCTTATTTTTGATTTGTTTATTTAAATGAAGTCGACCAGTTGCCTGCCCTTCCTTCCATTATCCGTCACCGAGACAAATTGAACAAAGTTCTGAGGTCGACCTTGTAAAGATAAGGATTCAGGTCTGTCTGCCTGTATACCTTTGCTCCTGCGCGCACTGCCCTTCTCTCCACATTTATGTGTTTGTTTTGTTTGTCTATCTAATCTTTTGGGTTTTTATTTCTAATGAGGTCGACCAGTTGTCTATTTATTATTTTTTTTACTACGCATCAAGCTGCGCTGCTTTTCTTTGCTCCTGTGAGCTCGCGCACTCTCGCCTTTTCCACTTATTTTTATTTTTGATTTATTTTTGATTTATTTTGTCAATTTAAAAAAAAATACGCATCGTGCTGTGCTGTTTGTGTTTGCTTGAGTGCATTCGCGCGCTCTCGCTTCCTCCACTTTACAATTTTTTTTTGTTATTATTTATCTATTCCTGAGAGTTTATCTTATTTTTTATTTGTTTATTTAAATGAAGTCGACCAGTTGCCTGCCCTTCCTTCCATTATCCGTCACCGAGACAAACTGAACAAAGTTCTGAGGTCGACATTGTAAAGATAAGGATTCAGGTCTCTCTGCTGTTTACCTTTGTTCCTGTGCGCACTGCCCTTCTGTCCACATTTATGTGTTTGTTTGTTTGTCTATCTAATCTTTTGGGTTTTTATTTCTAATGAGGTCGACCAGTTGTCTATTATTATTTTTTTACTACGCATCAAGCTGCGCTGCTTGTCTTGCTCCTGTGTGCTCGCGCACTCTCGCCTTTTCCACTTATTTTTATTTTTGATTCATTTTTGATTTATTTTGTCAATTTAAAAAAAAAATACGCATCGTGCTGTGCTGTTTGTGTTTACTTGAGTGCATTCGCGCGCTCTCGCTTTCTCCACTTACAATTTTTTTGTTATTATTTATCTATTCCTGAGAGTTTATCTTATTTTTATTAGTTTATTTAAATGAAGTCGACCAGTTGCCTGCCCTTCCTTCCATTATCCGTCACCGAGACAAACTGAACAAAGTTCTGAGGTCGACCTTGTAAAGATAAGGATTCAGGTCTGTCTGCTGTTTACCTTTGCTCCTGCGCGCACTGCCCTTCTCTCCACATTTATGTGTTTGTTTGTTTGTCTATCTAATCTTTTGGGTTTTTATTTCTAATGAGGTCGACCAGTTGTCTATTTATTATTTTTTTTACTACGCATCAAGCTGCGCTGCTTGTCTTTGCTCCTGTGTGCTCGCGCACTCTCGCCTTTTCCACTTATTTTTATTTTTGATTTATTTTTGATTTATTTTGTCAATTTAAAAAAAATACGCATCGTGCTGTTCAGTTTGTGTTTGCTTGAATGCATTCGCGCGCTCTCACTTTCCCCACTTTACAATTTTTTTGTTATTATTTATCTATTCCTGAGAGTTTATCTTATTTTTTATTTGTTTATTTAAATGAAGTCGACCAGTTGCCTGCCCTTCCTTCCATTATCCGTCACCGAGACAAACTGAACAAAGTTCTGAGGTCGACCTTGTAAAGATAAGGATTCAGGTCTGTCTGCTGTTTACCTTTGCTCCTGCGCGCACTGCCCTTCTCTCCACATTTATGTGTTTGTTTGTTTGTCTATCTAATCTTTTGGGATTTTATTTCTAATGAGGTCGACCAGTTGTCTATTTATTATTTTTTTTACTACGCATCAAGCTGCGCTGCTTGTCTTTGCTCCTGTGTGCTCGCGCACTCTCGCCTTTTCCACTTATTTTTATTTTTGATTTATTTTTGGTTTATTTTGTCAATTTAAAAAAAATACGCATCGTGCTGTGCTGTTTGTGTTTGCTTGAGTGCATTCGCGCGCTCTCGCTTTCTCCAATTTACAATTTTTTTGTTATTATTTATCTATTCCTGAGAGTTTATCTTATTTTTGATTTGTTTATTTAAATGAAGTCGACCAGTTGCCTGCCCTTCCTTCCATTATCCGTCACCGAGACAAATTGAACAAAGTCTGAGGTCGACCTTGTAAAGATAAGGATTCAGGTCTGTCTGCTGTATACCTTTGCTCCTGCGCGCACTGCCCTTCCTCTCCACATTTATGTGTTTGTTTGTTTGTCTATCTAATCTTTTGGGTTTTTATTTCTAATGAGGTCGACCAGTTGTCTATTTATTATTTTTTTTTACTACGCATCAAGCTGCGCTGCTTTTCTTTGCTCCTGTGAGCTCGCGCACTCTCGCCTTTTCCACTTATTTTATTTTTGATTTATTTTTGATTTATTTTGTCAATTTTAAAAAAAATACGCATCGTGCTGTGCTGTTTGTGTTTGCTTGAGTGCATTCGCGCGCCTCTCGCTTCCTCCACTTTACAATTTTTTTGTTATTATTTATCTATTCCTGAGAGTTTATCTTATTTTTTATTTGTTTATTTAAATGAAGTCGACCCAGTTGCCTGCCCTTCCTTCCATTATCCGTCACCGAGACAAACTGAACAAAGTTCTGAGGTCGACATTGTAAAGATAAGGATTCAGGTCTCTCTGCTGTTTACCTTTGCTCCTGTGCGCACTGCCCTTCTGTCCACATTTATGTGTTTGTTTGTTTGTCTATCTAATCTTTTGGGTTTTTATTTCTAATGAGGTCGACCAGTTGTCTATTTATTATTTTTTTTACTACGCATCAAGCTGCGCTGCTTGTCTTTGCTCCTGTGTGCTCGCGCAGTCTCGCCTTTTCCACTTATTTTTATTTTTGATTCATTTTTGATTTATTTTGTCAATTTAAAAAAAAATACGCATCGTGCTGTGCTGTTTGTGTTTACTTTGAGTGCATTCCGCGCGCTCTCCGCTTTCTCCACTTTACATTTTTTTGTTATTATTTATCTATTCCTGAGAGTTTATCTTATTTTTATTAGTTTATTTAAATGAAGTCGACCAGTTGCCTGCCCTTCCTTCCATTATCCGTCACCGAGACAAACTGAACAAAGTTCTGAGGTCGACCTTGTAAAGATAAGGATTCAGGTCTGTCTGCTGTTTACCTTTGCTCCTGCGCGCACTGCCCTTCTCTCCACATTTATGTGTTTGTTTGTTTGTCTATCTAATCTTTTGGGTTTTTATTTCTAATGAGGTCGACCAGTTGTCTATTTATTATTTTTTTACTACGCATCAGCTGCGCTGCTTGTCTTTGCTCCTGTGTGCTCGCGCACTCTCGCCTTTTCCACTTATTTTTATTTTTGATTTATTTTTGATTTATTTTGTCAATTTAAAAAAAAAAATACGCATCGTGCTGTGCTGTTTGTGTTTGCTTGAGTGCATTCGCGCGCTCTCCGCTTTCTCCACTTTACAATTTTTTTTGTTATTATTTATCTATTCCTGAGAGTTTATCTTATTTTTGATTTGTTTATTTAAATGAAGTCGACCAGTTGCCTGCCCTTCCTTCCATTATCCGTCACCGAGACAAACTGAACAAAGTTCTGAGGTCGACCTTGTAAAGATAAGGATTCAGGTCTGTCTGCTGTTTACCTTTGCTCCTGCGCTCACTGCCCTTCTGTCCACATTTATGTGTTTGTTTGTTTGTCTATCTAATCTTTTGGGTTTTAATTTCTAAAGAGGTCGACCAGTTGTCTATTTATTATTTTTTTTACTACGCATCAAGCTGCGCTGATTGTCTTTGCTCCTGTGTGCTCGCGCACTCTCGCCTTTTCCACTTATTTTTATTTTTGATTTATTTTTGATTTATTTTTTCAATTTTAAAAAAAATACGCATCGTGCTTTGCTGTTTGTGTTTGCTTGAGTGCATTCGCGCGTCTCGCTTTCTCCACTTTACAATTTTTTTGTTATTATTTATCTATTCCTGAGAGTTTATCTTATTTTTTATTTGTTTATTTAAATGAAGTCGACCAGTTGCCTGCCCTTCCTTCCATTAATCCGTCACCCGAGACAAACTGAACAAAGTTCTGAGGTCGACCTTGTAAAGATAAGGATTCAGGTCTGTCTGCTGTTTACCTTTGCTCCTGCGTGCACTGCCCTTCTCTCCACATTTATGTGTTTGTTTGTTTGTCTATCTAATCTTTTGGGTTTTTATTTCTAATGAGGTCGACCAGTTGTCTATTTATTATTTTTTTTTACTACGCATCAAGCTGCGCTGCTTGTCTTTGCTCCTGTGTGCTCGCGGACTCTCGCCTTTTCCACTTATTTTTATTTTTGATTTATTTTTGATTTATTTTGTCAATTTAAAAATAAAATACGCATCGTGCTGTGCTGTTTGTGTTTGCTTGAGTGCTATCGCGCGCTCTCGCTTTCTCCACTTTACAATTTTTTTGTTATTATTTATCTATTCCTGAGAGTTTATCTTATTTTTTATTTGTTATTTAAATGAAGTCTACCAGTTGCCTCCCTTCCTTCCATTATCCGTCACCGAGACAAACTGAACAAAGTTCTGAGGTCGACCTTGTAAAGATAAGGATTCAGGTCTGTCTGCTGTTTACTTTTTGCTCCTGCGCGCACTACCCTTCTCTCCACATTTATGTGTTTGTTTGTTTGTCTATCTAATCTTTTGGGTTTTTATTTCTAATGAGGTCGACCAGTTGTCTATTTATTATTTTTTTTTACTACGCATCAAGCTGCGCTGCTTGTCTTTGCTCCTGTGTGCTCGCGCACTCACGCCTTTACCACTTATTTTTATTTTTGATTTATTTTTGATTTATTTTGTCAAATTTAAAAAAAAATACGCATCGTGCTGTGCTGTTTGTGTTTGCTTGAGTGCATTCTCGCGCTCTCGCTTTCTCCACTTTACAATTTTTTGTTATTATTTATCTATTCCTGAGAGTTTATCTTATTTTTTATTTGTTTATTTAAATGAAGTCGACCAGTTGCCTGCCCTTCCTTCCATTATCCGTCATCGAGACAAACTGAACAAAGTTCTGAGGTCGACCTTGTAAAGATAAGGATTCAGGTCTGTCTGCTGTTTACCTTTGCTCCTGCGCGCACTGGCCTTCTCTCCACATTTATGTGTTTGTTTGTTTGTCTATCTAATCTTTTGGGTTTTTATTTCTAATGAGGTCGACCAGTTGTCTATTTATTATTTTTTTTACTACGCATCAAGCTGCGCTGCTTGTCTTTGCTCCTGTGTGCTCGCGCACTCTCGCCTTTTCCACTTATTTTTATTTTTGATTTATTTTTGATTTATTTTGTCAATTTTTTAAAAAAATTCGCATCGTGCTGTGGTGTTTGTATTTGCCTGAGTGCATTCGCGCGCTCCTCGCTTTCTCCACTTTACAATTTTTCTGTTATTATTTTTCTATTGCTGAGAGTTTATCTAATTTCTTATTTGTTTATTTAAATGAAGTCGACCAGTTGCCTGCCCTTCCTTCCATTATCCGTCACCTAGACAAACTGAACAAAGTTCGGAGGTCGACCTTGTAAAGATAAGGATTCAGGTCTGTATGCTGTTTACCTTTGCTCCTGCGCGCACTGCCCTTCTCTCCACATTTATGTGTTTGTTTGTTTGTCTATCTAATCTTTTGGGTTTTTATTTCTAATGAGGTCGACCAGTTGTCTATTTATTATTTTTTTTACTACGCATCAAGCTGCGCTGCTTGTCTTTGCTCCTGTGTGCTCGCGCACTCTCGCCTTTTCCACTTATTTTTATTTTTGATTTATTTTTGGTTTATTTTGTCAATTAAAAAAAATTACGCATCGTGCTGTGCTGTTTGTGTTTGCTTGAGTGCATTCGCGCGCTCTCGCTTTCTCCACTTTACAATTTTTTTGTTATTATTTATCTATTCCTGAGAGTTTATCTTATTTTTTATTTGTTTACTTAAATGAAGTCGACCAGTTGCCTGCCCTTCCTTCCATTATCCGTCACCGAGACAAACTGAACAATGTTTTGAGGTCGACCTTGTAAAGATAAGGATTCAGGTCTGTCTGCTGTTTACCTTTGCTACTGCGCGCACTGCCCTTCTCTCCACATTTATGTGTTTGTTTGATTGTCTATCTAATCTTTTGGGTTTTTATTTCTAATGAGGTCGACCAGTTGTCTATTTATTATTTTTTTTACTACGCATCAAGCTGCGCTGCTTGTCTTTGCTCCTGTGTGCTCGCGCACTCTCGCCTTTTCCACTTATTTTTATTTTTGATTTATTTTTGGTTTATTTTGTCAATTTAAAAAAAAAATACGCATCGTGCTGTGCTGTTTGTGTTTGCTTGAGTGCATTCGCGCGCTCTCCGCTTTCTCCACTTTACAATTTTTTTGTTATTATTTATCTATTCCTGAGAGTTTATCTTATTTTTTATTTGTTTATTTAAATGAAGTCGACCAGTTGCCTGCCCTTCCTTCCATTATCCGTCACCGAGACAAACTGAACAAAGTTCTGAGGTCGACCTTGTAAAGATAAGGATTCAGGTCTGTCTGCTGTTTACCTTTGCTCCTGCGCGCACTGCCCCTTCTCTCCACATTTATGTGTTTGTTTGTTTTGTCTATCTAATATTTTGGGTTTTTATTTCTAATGAGGTCGACCAGTTGTCTATTTATTATTTTTTTTACTACGCATCAAGCTGCGCTGCTTGTCTTTGCTCCTGTGTGCTCGCGCACTCTCGCCTTTTCCACTTATTTTTATTTTTGATTTATTTTTGATTTATTTTGTCAATTTAAAAAAAAATACGCATCGTGCTGTGCTGTTTGTGTTTGCTTGAGTGCATTCGCGCGCTCTCGCTTTCTCCACTTTACAATTTTTTTGTTATTATTTATCTATTCCTGAGAGTTTATCTTATTTTTTATTTGTTTATTTAAATGAAGTCGACCAGTTGCCTGCCCTTCCTTCCATTATCTGTCACCGAGACAAACTGAACAAAGTTTCTGAAGTCGACATTGTAAAGCTAAGGATTCAGGTCTCTCTGCTGTTTACCTTTGCTCCTGTGCGCACTGCCCTTCTGTCCACATTTATGTGGTTGTTTGTTTGTCTATCTAATCTTTTGGGTGTTTATTTCTAATGAGGTCGACCAGTTGTCTATTTATTATTTTTTTTTTACTACGCATCAAGCTGCGCTGCTTGTCTTTGCTCCTGTGTGCTCGCGCACTCTCGCCTTTTTCCACTTATTTTTATTTTGATTCATTTTTGATTTATTTTGTCAATTTAAAAAAAAATACGCATCGTGCTGTGCTGTTTGTGTTTGCTTGAGTGCATTCGCGCGCTCTCGCTTTCTCCACTTTACAATTTTTTTGTTATTATTATCTATTCCTGAGAGTTTATCTTATTTTTATTAGTTTATTTAATGAAGTCGACCAGTTGCCTGCCCTTCCTTCCATTATCCGTCACCGAGACAAACTGAACAAAGTTCTGAGGTCGACCTTGTAAAAATAAGGATTCAGGTCTGTCTGCTGTTTACCTTTGCTCCTGCGCGCACTGCCCTTCTCTCCACATTTATGTGTTTGTTTGTTTGTCTATCTAATCTTTTGGGTTTTTATTTCTAATGAGGTCGACCAGTTGTCTATTTATTATTTTTTTTACTACGCATCAAGCTTCGCTGCTTGTCTTTGCTCCTGTGTGCTCGCGCATTCTCGCCTTTTTCCACTTATTTTTATTTTTGATTTATTTTTGATTTATTTTGTCAATTTTAAAAAAATACGCATCGTGCTGTGCTGTTTGTGTTTGCTTGAGTGCATTCGCGCGCTCCTCGCTTTCTCCACTTTACAATTTTTTTTGTTATTATTTATCTATTCCTGAGAGTTTATCTTATTTTTGATTTGTTTATTTAAATGAAGTCGACCAGTTGCCTGCCCTTCCTTCCATTATCCGTCACCGAGACAAACTGAACAAAGTTCTGAGGTCGACCTTGTAAAGATAAGGATTCAGGTCTGTCTGCTGTTTACCTTTGCTCCTGCGCGCACTGCCCTTCTCTCCACATTTATGTGTTTGTTTGTTTGTCTATCTATCTTTTGGGTTTTTATTTCTAATGAGGTCGACCAGTTGTCTATTTATTATTTTTTTTACTACGCATCAAGCTGCGCTGCTTGTCTTTGCTCCTGTGTGCTCGCGCACTCTCGCCTTTTCCACTTATTTTTATTTTTGATTTATTTTTGATTTATTTTGTCAATTTTAAAAAAAAATACGCATCGTGCTGTGCTGTTTGTGTTTGCTTGAGTGCATTCGCGCTCCTCTCGCTTTTCTCCATTTTACAATTTTTTTGTTATTATTTATCTATTCCTGAGAGTTTATCTTATTTTTATTAGTTTATTTAAATGAAGTCGACCAGTTGCCTGCCCTTCCTTCCATTATCCGTCACCGAGACAAACTGAACAAAGTTCTGAGGTCGACCTTGTAAAGATAAGGATTCAGGTCTGTCTGCTTGTTTACCTTTGCTCCTGCGCGCACTGCCCTTCTCTCCACATTTATGTGTTTGTTTGTTTGTCTATCTAATCTTTTGGGTTTTAATTTCTAATGAGGTCGACCAGTTGTCTATTTATTATTTTTTTTTACTACGCATCAAGCTGCGCTGATTGTCTTTGCTCCTGTGTGCTCGCGCACTCTCGCCTTTTCCACTTATTTTTATTTTTGATTTATTTTTGATTTATTTTGTCAATTTTTAAAAAAAATACGCATCGTGCTGTGCTGTTTGTGTTTGCTTGAGTGCATTCGCGCGCTCCTCGCTTTCTCCACTTTACAATTTTTTTGTTATTATTTATCTATTCCTGAGAGTTTATCTTATTTTTGATTTGTTTATTTAAATGAAGTCGACCAGTTGCCTGCCCTTCCTTCCATTATCCGTCACCGAGTCAAACTGAACAAAGTTCTGAGGTCGACCTTTTAAAGATAAGGATTCAGGTCTGTCTGCTGTTTACCTTTGCTCCTGCGCGCACTGCCCTTCTCTCCACATTTATGGGTTTGTTTGTTTGTCTATCTAATCTTTTGGGTTTTTATTTCTAATGAGGTCGACCAGTTGTCTATTTATTATTTTTTTTACTACGCATCAAGCTGCGCTGCTTGTCTTTGCTCCTGTGTGCTCGCGCACTCTCGCCTTTTCCACTTATTTTTATTTTTGATTTATTTTTGATTTATTTTGTCAATTTAAAAAAAATACGCATCGTGCTGTTCTGTTTGTGTTTGCTTGAATGCATTCGCGCGCTCTCACTTTCCCCACTTTACAATTTTTTTTGTTATTATTTATCTATTCCTGAGAGTTTATCTTATTTTTTATTTGTTTATTTAAATGAAGTCGACCAGTTGCCTGCCCTTCCTTCCATTATCCGTCACCGAGACAAACTGAACAAAGTTCTGAGGTCGACCTTGTAAAGATAAGGATTCAGGTCTGTCTGCTGTTTACCTTTGCTCCTGCGCGCACTGCCCTTCTCTCCACATTTATGTGTTTGTTTGTTTGTCTATCTAATCTTTTGGGATTTTATTTCTAATGAGGTCGACCAGTTGTCTATTTATTTATTTTTTTTACTACGCATCAAGCTGCGCTGCTTGTCTTTGCTCCTGTGGTGCTCGCGCACTCTCGCCTTTTCCACTTATTTTTATTTTTGATTTATTTTTGGTTTATTTTGTCAATTTAAAAAAATACGCATCGTGCTGTGCTGTTTGTGTTTGCTTGAGTGCATTCGCGCGCTCTCCGCTTTCTTCCACTTTACAATTTTTTTGTTATTATTTATCTATTCCTGAGAGTTTATCTTATTTTTTATTTGTTTATTTTAAATGAAGTGGACCAGTTGCCTGCCCTTCCTTCCATTATCCGTCACCGAGACAAATTGAACAAAGTTCTGAGGTCGACCTTGTAAAGATAAGGATTCAGGTCTGTCTGCTGTATACCTTTGCTCCTGCGCGCACTGCCCTTCTCTCCACATTTATGTGTTTGTTTGTTTGTCTATCTAATCTTTTGGTTTTTATTTCTAATGAGGTCGACCAGTTGTCTATTTATTATTTTTTTTACTACGCATCAAGCTGCGCTGCTTTTCTTTGCTCCTGTGTGCTCGCGCACTCTCGCCTTTTCCACTTATTTTTATTTGTGATTTATTTTTGATTTATTTTGTCAATTTTAAAAAAAATACGCATCGTGCTGTGCTGTTTGTGTTTGCTTGAGTGCATTCGCGCGCTCTCGCTTTCTCCACTTTACAATTTTTTTGTTATTATTTATCTATTCCTGAGAGTTTATCTTATTTTTTATTTGTTTATTTAAATGAAGTCGACCAGTTGCCTGCCCTTCCTTCCATTATCCGTCACCGAGACAAACTGAACAAAGTTCTGAGGTCGACATTGTAAAGATAAGGATTCAGGTCTCTCTGCTGTTTACCTTTGCTCCTGTGCGCACTGCCCTTCTGTCCACATTTATGTGTTTGTTTGTTTGTCTATCTAATCTTTTGGGTTTTTATTTCTAATGAGGTCGACCAGTTGTCTATTTATTATTTTTTTAACTACGCATCAAGCTGCGCTGCTTGTCTTTGCTCCTGTGTGCTCGCGCACTCTCGCCTTTTCCACTTATTTTTATTTTTGATTCATTTTTGACTTATTTTGTCAATTTAAAAAAAAATACGCATCGTGCTGTGCTGTTTGCGTTTGCTTGAGTGCATTCGCGCGCTCTCGCTTTCTCCACTTTACAATTTTTTTGTTATTATTTATCTATTCCTGAGAGTTTATCTTATTTTATTAGTTTATTTAAATGAAGTCGACCAGTTGCCTGCCCTTCCTTCCATTATCCGTCACCGAGACAAACTGAACAAAGTTCTGAGGTCGACCTTGTAAAGATAAGGATTCAGGTCTGTCTGCTGTTTACCTTTGCTCCTGCGTGCACTGCCCTTCTCTCCACATTTATGTGTTTGTTTGTTTGTCTATCTAATCTTTTGGGTTTTTTATTTCTAATGAGGTCGACCAGTTGTCTATTTATTATTTTTTTTTTACTACGCATCAAGCTGCGCTGCTTTTCTTGCTCCTGTGTGCTCGCGGACTCTCGCCTTTTCCACTTATTTTTATTTTTGATTTATTTTTGATTTATTTTGTCAATTTAAAAATAAAATACGCATCGTGCTGTGCTGTTTGTGTTGCTTGAGTGCTATCGCGCGCTCTCGCTTTCTCCACTTTACAATTTTTTGTTATTATTTATCTATTCCTGAGAGTTTATCTTATTTTTTATTTGTTTATTTAAATGAAGTCTACCAGTTGCCCTCCCCTTCCTTCCATTATCCGTCACCGAGACAAAGACTGAACAAAGTTCTGAGGTCGACCTTGTAAAGATAAGGATTCAGGTCTGTCTGCTGTTTACCTTTGCTCCTGCGCGCACCTGGCCTTCTCTCCACATTATGTGTTTGTTTGTTTGTCTATCTAATCTTTTGGGTTTTTATTTCTAATGAGGTCGACCAGTTGTCTATTTATTATTTTTTTTACTACGCATCAAGCTGCGCTGCTTGTCTTTGCTCCTGTGTGCTCGCGCACTCTCGCCTTTTCCACTTATTTTATTTTTGATTTATTTTTTATTTATTTTGTCAATTTTTTAAAAAAATTCGCATCGTGCTGTGTTGTTTGTATTTGCCTGAGTGCATTCGCCGCGCTCATCCGCTTTCTCCACTTTACAATTTTTCTGTTATTATTTTTCTATTGCTGAGATTTTATCTAATTTCTTATTTGTTTATTTAAATGAAGTCGACCAGTTGCTGCCCTTCCTTCCATTATCCGTCACCTAGACAAACTGAACAAAGTTCGGAGGTCGTCCTTGTAAGATAAGGATTCAGGTCTGTATGCTGTTTACCTTTGCTCCTGCGCGCACTGCCCTTCTCTCCACATTTATGTGTTTGTTTGTTTGTCTATCTAATCTTTTGGGTTTTAATTTCTAATGAGGTCGACCAGTTGTCTATTTATTATTTTTTTTACTTACGCATCAAGCTGCGCTGCTTGTCTTTGCTCCTGTGTGCTCGCGCACTGTCGCCTTTTCCACTTATTTTTATTTTTGATTTATTTTTGGTTTATTTTGTCAATTAAAAAAAATTACGCATCGTGCTGTGCTGTTTGTGTTTGCTTGAGTGCATTCCGCGCGCTCTCGCTTTCTCCACTTTACAATTTTTTTGTTATTATTTATCTATTCCTGAGAGTTTTATCTTATTTTTTATTTGGTTTATTTAAATGAAGTCGACCAGTTGCCTGCCCTTCCTTCCATTATCCGTCACCGAGACAAACTGAACAAAGTTCTGAGGTCGACCTTGTAAAGATAAGGATTCAGGTCTGTCTGCTGTTTACCTTTGCTCCTGCGCACACTGCCCTTCTCTCCACATTTATGTGTTTGTTTGTTTGTCTATCTAATCTTTGGGTTTTTATTTATAATGAGGTCGACCAGTTGTCTATTTATGTTTTTTTTACTACGCATCAAGCTGCGCTGCTTGTCTTTGCCTCCTGTGTGCTCGCGCACTCTCGCCTTTTCCACTTATTTCTATTTTGATTTATTTTTGTTTTATTTTGTCAATGTAAAAAAAAATACGCATCGTGCTGTGCTGTTTGTGTTTGCTTGAGTGCATTCCGCGTGCTCTCGCTTTCTCCACTTTACAATTTTTTTGTTATTATTTATCTATTCCTGAGAGTTTATCTTATTTTTTATTTGTTTACTTAATGAAGTCGACCAGTTGCCTGCCCTTCCTTCCATTATCCGTCACCGAGACAAACTGAACAATGTTTTGAGTCGACCTTGTAAAGATAAGGATTCAGGTCTGTCCTGCTGTTTACCTTTGCTCCTGCGCGCACTGCCCTTCTCTCCACATTTATGTGTTTGTTTGTTTGTCTATCTAATCTTTTGGGTTTTTATTTCTAATGAGGTCGAGCAGTTGTCTATTTATTATTTTTTTTACTACGCATCAAGCTGCGCTGCTTGTCTTTGCTCCTGTGTGCTCGCGCACTCTCGCCTTTTCCACTTATTTTTATTTTTGATTATTTTTGGTTTATTTTGTCAATTAAAAAAAAATACGCATCGTGCTGTGCTGTTTGTGTTTGCTTGAGTGCATTCGCGCGTCTCGCTTTCTCCACTTTACAATTTTTTTGTTATTATTTATCTATTCCTGAGAGTTTATCTTATATTTATTTCTTTATTTAAATGAAGTCGACCAGTTGCCTGCCCTTCCTTCCATTATCCGTCACCGAGACAAACTGAACAAAGTTCTGAGGTCGACCTTGTAAAGATAAGGATTCAGGTCTGTCTGCTGTTTACCTTTGCTCCTGCGCGCACTGCCCTTCTCTCCACATTTATGTGTTTGTTTTGTTTGTCTATCTAATCTTTTGTGTTTTTATTTCTAATGAGGTCGACCAGTTGTCTATTTATTATTTTTTTTACTACGCATCAAGCTGCGCTGCTTGTCTTTGCTCCTGTGTACTCGCGCACTCTCGCCTTTTCCACTTATTTTTATTTTTGATTTATTTTTGATTTATTTTGTCAATTTTTAAAAAAAATACGCATCGTGCTGTGCTGTTTGTGTTTGCTTGAGTGCATTCGCGCGCTCTCGCTTTCTCCACTTTACAATTTTTTGTTATTATTTATCTATTCCTGAGAGTTTATCTTATTTTTGATTTGTTTATTTAAATGAAGTCGACCAGTTGCCTGCCCTTCCTTCCATTATCCGTCACCGAGTCAAACTGAACAAAGTTCTGAGGTCGACCTTTTAAAGATAAGGATTCAGGTCTGTCTGCTGTTTACCTTTGCTCCTGCGCGCACTGCCCTTCTCTCCACATTTATGTGTTTGTTTGTTTGTCTATCTAATCTTTTGGGTTTTTATTTCTAATGAGGTCGACCAGTTGTCCTATTTATTATTTTTTTTACTACGCATCAAGCTGCGCTGCTTGTCTTTGCTCCTGTGTGCTCGCGCACTTCTCGCCTTTTCCACTTATTTTTATTTTTGATTTATTTTTGATTTATTTTGTCAATTTAAAAAAAATACGCATCGTGCTGTTCTGTTTGTGTTTGCTTGAATGCATTCGCGCGCTCTCACTTTCCCCACTTTACAATTTTTTTGTTATTATTTATCTATTCCTGAGAGTTTATCTTATTTTTTATTGTTTATTTAAATGAAGTCGACCAGTTGCCTGCCCTTCCTTCCATTATCCGTCACCGAGACAAACTGAACAAAGTTCTGAGGTCGACCTTGTAAAGATAAGGATTCAGGTCTGTCTGCTGTTTACCTTTGCTCCTGCGCGCACTGCCCTTCTCTCCACATTTATGTGTTTGTTTGTTTGTCTATCTAATCTTTTGGGATTTTATTTCTAATGAGGTCGACCAGTTGTCTATTTATTATTTTTTTTTACTACGCATCAAGCTGCGCTGCTTGTCTTTGCTCCTGTGTGCTCGCGCACATCTCGCTTTTCCACTTATTTTTATTTTTGATTTATTTTTGGTTTATTTTGTCAATTTAAAAAAAATACGCATCGTGCTGTGCTGTTTGTGTTTGCTTGAGTGCATTCGCTGCGCTCCTCGCTTTCTCCACTTTACAATTTTTTTGTTATTATTTATCTATTCCTGAGAGTTTATCTTATTTTTTATTTGTTTATTTAAATGAAGTGGACCAGTTGCCTGCCCTTCCTTCCATATCCGTCACCGAGACAAATTGAACAAAGTTCTGAGGTCGACCTTGTAAAGATAAGGATTCAGGTCTGTCTGCTGTATACCTTTGCTCCTGCGCGCCACTGCCCTTCTCTCCACATTTATGTGTTTGTTTGTTTGTCTATCTAATCTTTTTGGGTTTTTATTTCTAATGAGGTCGACCAGTTGTCTATTTATTATTTTTTTTTACTACGCATCAAGCTGCGCTGCTTTTCTTTGCTCCTGTGTGCTCGCGCACTCTCGCCTTTTCCACTTATTTTTATTTGTGATTTATTTTTGATTTATTTTGTCAATTTAAAAAAAATACGCATCGTGCTGTGCTGTTTGTGTTTGCTTGAGTGCATTCGCGCGCTCTCGCTTTCTCCACTTTACAATTTTTTGTTATTATTTATCTATTCCTGAGAGTTTATCTTATTTTTTATTTGTTTATTTAAATGAAGTCGACCAGTTGCCTGCCCTTCCTTCCATTATCCGTCACCGAGACAAACTGAACAAAGTTCTGAGGTCGACATTGTAAAGATAAGGATTCAGGTCTCTCTGCTGTTTACCTTGCTCCTGTGCGCACTGCCCTTCTGTCCACATTTATGTGTTTGTTTGTTTGTCTATCTAATCTTTTGGGTTTTTATTTCTAATGAGGTCGACCAGTTGTCTATTTATTATTTTTTTTACTACGCATCAAGCTGCGCTGCTTGTCTTTGCTCCTGTGTGCTCGCGCACTCTCGCCTTTTCCACTTATTTTTATTTTTGATTCATTTTTGATTTATTTTGTCAATTTAAAAAAAAATACGCATCGTGCTGTGCTGTTTGCGTTTGCTTGAGTGCATTCGCGCGCTCTTCGCTTTCTCCACTTTACAATTTTTTTGTTATTATTTATCTATTCCTGAGAGTTTATCTTATTTTTATTAGTTTATTTAAATGAAGTCGACCAGTTGCCTGCCCTTCCTTCCATTATCCGTCACCGAGACAAACTGAACAAAGTTCTGAGGTCGACCTTGTAAAGATAAGGATTCAGGTCTGTCTGCTGTTAACCTTTGCTCCTGCCGCACACTGCCCTTCTCTCCACATTTATGTGTTTGTTTGTTTGTCTATCTAATCTTTTGGGTTTTTATTTATAATGAGGTCGACCAGTTGTCTATTTATTGTTTTTTTACTACGCATCAAGCTGCGCTGCTTGTCTTTGCTCCTGTGTGCTCGCGCACTCTCGCCTTTTCCACTTATTTCTATTTTTGATTTATTTTTGTTTTATTTTGTCAATTTAAAAAAATACGCATCGTGCTGTGCTGTTTGTGTTTGCTTGAGTGCATTCGCGTGCTCTCGCTTTCTCCACTTTACAATTTTTTTGTTATTATTTATCGATTCCTGAGAGTTTATCTTATTTTTTATTTGTTTACTTAAATGAAGTCGACCAGTTGCCTGCCCTTCCTTCCATTATCCGTCACCGAGACAAACTGAACAATGTTTGAGGTCGACCTTGTAAGATAAGGATTCAGGTCTGTCTGCTGTTTACCTTTGCTCCTGCGCGCACTGCCCTCTCTCCACATTTATGTGTTTGTTTGTTTGTCTATCTAATCTTTTGGGTTTTTTATTTCTAATGAGGTCGAGCAGTTGTCTATTTATTATTTTTTTTACTACGCATCAAGCTGCGCTGCTTGTCTTTGCTCCTGTGTGCTCGCGCACTCTCGCCTTTTCCACTTATTTTTATTTTGATTTATTTTGGTTTATTTTGTCAATTTAAAAAAAAAATACGCATCGTGCTGTGCTGTTTGTGTTTGCTTGAGTGCATTCGCGCGTCTCGCTTTCTCCACTTTACAATTTTTTTGTTATTATTTATCTATTCCTGAGAGTTTATCTTATATTTATTTCTTTATTTAAATGAAGTCGACCAGTTGCCTGCCCTTCCTTCCATTATCCGTCACCGAGACAAACTGAACAAAGTTCTGAGGTCGACCTTGTAAAGATAAGGATTCAGGTCTGTCTGCTGTTTACCTTTGCTCCTGCGCGCACTGCCCTTCTCTCCACATTTATGTGTTTGTTTGTTTGTCTATCTAATCTTTTGTGTTTTTATTTCTAATGAGGTCGACCAGTTGTCTATTTATTATTTTTTTTACTACGCATCAAGCTGCGCTGCTTGTCTTTGCTCCTGTGGTGCTCGCGCACTCTCGCCTTTTTCCACTTATTTTTATTTTTGATTTATTTTTGATTTATTTTGTCAATTTTTAAAAAAATACGCATCGTGCTGTGCTGTTTGTGTTTGCTTGAGTGCATTCGCGCGCTCTCGCTTTCTCCACTTTACAATTTTTTTGTTATTATTTATCTATTCCTGAGAGTTTATCTTATTTTTTATTTGTTTATTTTAAATGAAGTCGACCAGTTGCCTGCCCTTCCTTCCATTATCCGTCACCGAGACAAACTGAACAAAGTTCTGAGGTCGACCTTGTAAAGATAAGGATTCAGGTCTGTCTGCTGTTTACCTTTGCTCCTGCGCGCACTGCCCTTCTCTCCACATTTATGTGTTTGTTTGTTTGTCTATCTAATCTTTTGGGTTTTTATTTCTAATGAGGTCGACCAGTTTGTCTATTTATTATATTTTTTACTACGCAACAAGCTGCGCTGCTTGTCTTTGCTCCTGTGTGTTCGCGCACTCTCGCCTTTTCCACTTATTTTTATTTTTGATTTATTTTTGATTTATTTTGTCAATTTAAAAAAAAATACGCATCGTGCTGTGCTGTTTGTGTTTGCTTGAGTGCATTCGCGCGCTCTCGCTTTCTCCACTTTACAATTTTTGTTATTATTTATCTATTCCTGAGAGTTTATCTTATTTTTTATTTGTTTATTTAAATGAAGTCGACCAGTTGCCTGCCCTTACTTCCATTATCGGTCACCGAGACAACTGAACAAAGTTCTGAGGTCGACCTTGTACAGATAAGGATTCAGGTGTGTCTGCTGTTTTACCTTTGCTCCTGCGCGCACTGCCCTTCTCTCCACATTTATGTGTTTGTTTGTTTGTCTATCTAATCTTTTGGGTTTTTATTTCTAATGAGGTCGACCAGTTGTCCTATTTATTATTTTTTTTACTACGCATCAAGCTGCGCTGCTTGTCTTAGCTCCTGTGTGCTCGCGCACTCTCGCCTTTTCCACTTATTTTTATTTTTGATTATTTTGTCAATTTAAAAAAAATACGCATCGTGCTGTGCTGTTTGTGTTTGCTTGAGTGCATTCGCGCGCTCTCGCTCTCTGCACTTTACAATTTTTTTGTTATTATTTATCTATTCCGGAGAGTTTATCTTATTTTTTATTTTTTATTTAAATGAAGTCGACCAGTTGCCTGCCCTTCCTTCCATTATCCGTCACCGAGACAAACTGAACAAAGTTCTGAGGTCGACCTTGTAAAGATAAGGATTCAGGTCTGTCCTGCTGTTTACCTTTGCTCCTGCCCGCACTGCCTTTCTCTCCACATTTATGTGTTTGTTTGTTCGTCTATCTAATCTTTTGGGTTTTTATTTCTAATGAGGTCGACCAGTTGTCTATTTATATTTTTTTACTACGCATCAAGCTGCGCTGCTTGTCTTTGCTCCTGTGGGCTCGCGCACTCTCGCCTTTCCACTTATTTTTATTTTTGATTTATTTTTGATTTATTTTGTCAATTAAAAAAAATACGCATCGTGATGTGTTGTTTGTGTTTGCTTGAGTGCATTCGCGTGCTTGTGCTTTCTCCACTTTACAATTTTTTGTTATTATTTATATATTCCTGAGAGTTTATCTTATTTTTTATTTGTTTATTTAAATGAAGTCGACCAGTTGCCTGCCCTTCCTTCCATTATCTGTCACCGAGACAAACTGAACAAAGTTCTGAGGTCGACCTTGTAAAGATAAGGATTCAGTCTGTCTGCTGTTTACCTTTGCTCCTGCGCGCACTGCCCTTCTCTCCACATTTATGTGTTTGTTTGTTTGTCTCTCTAATCTTTTGGGTTTTTATTTCTAATGAGGTCGACCAGTTGTCTATTTATTATTTTTTTTACTACGCATCAAGCTGCGCTGCTTGTCTTTGCTCCTGTGTGCTCGCGCACTCTCGCCTTTTCCACTTATTTTTATTTTTGATTTATTTTTGATTTATTTTGTCAATTGAAAAAATACGCATCGTGATGTGTTGTTTGTGTTTGCTTGAGTGCATTCGCGTGCTCGTGCTTTCTCCACTTTACAATTTTTTGTTATTATTTATATATTCCTGAGAGTTTATCTTATTTTTTATTTGTTTATTTAAATGAAGTCGACCAGTTGCCTGCCCTTCCTTCCATTATCTGTTACCGAGACAAACTGAACAAAGTTCTGAGGTCGACCTTGTAAAGATAAGGATTCAGGTCTGTCTGCTGTTTACCTTTGCTCCTGCGCGCACTGCCCTTCTCTCCACATTTATGTGTTTGTTTGTTTGTCTCTCTAATCATTTGGGTTTTTATTTCTAATGAGGTCGACCAGTTGTCTATTTATTATTTTTTTTACTACGCATCAAGCTGCGCTGCTTGTCTTTGCTCCTGTGTGCTCGCGCACTCTCGCCTTTTCCACTTATTTTTATTTTTGATTTATTTTTGATTTATTTTGTCAATTTAAAAAAATACGCATCGTGCTGTGCTGTTTGTGTTTGCTTGAGTGCATTCGCGCGCTCTCCGCTCTCTGCACTTTACAATTTTTTGTTATTATTTATCTATTCCTGATAGTTTATCTTATTTTTTATTTGTTTATTTAAATGAAGTCGACCAGTTGCCTGCCCTTCCTTCCATTATCCGTCACCGAGACAAACTGAACAAAGTTCTGAGGTCGACCTTGTAACGATAACTAATCAGGTCTGTCTGCTGTTTACCTTTGCTCCTGCGCGCACTGCCCTTCTCTCCACATTTATGTGTTTGTTTGTTTGTCTATCTAATCTTTTGGGTTTTTATTTCTAATGAGGTCGACCAGTTGTCTATTTATTATTTTTTTTACTACGCATCAAGCTGCGCTGCTTGTCTTTGCTCCTGTGTGCTCGCGCACTCTCGCCTTTTCCACTTATTTTTATTTTTGATTTATTTTTGATTTATTTTGTCAATTAAAAAAAATACGCATCATGATGTGTTGTTTGTGTTTGCTTGAGTGCATTCGCGTGCTCGTGCTTTCTCCACTTTACAATTTTTTGTTATTATTTATATATTCCTGAGAGTTTATCTTATTCTTTATTTGTTTATTTAAATGAAGTCGACCAGTTGCCTGCCCTTCCTTCCATTATCTGTCACCGAGACAAACTGAACAAAGTTCTGAGGTCGACCTTGTAAATATAAGGATTCAGGTCTGTCTGCTGTTTACCTTTGCTCCTGCGCGCACTGCCCTTCTCTCCACATTTATGTGTTTGTTTGTTTGTCTCTCTAATCTTTTGGGTTTTTATTTCTAATGAGGTCGACCAGTTGTCTATTTATTATTTTTTTACTACGCATCAAGCTGCGCTGCTTGTCTTTGCTCCTGTGTGCTCGCGCACTCTCGCCTTTTCCACTTATTTTTATTTTTGATTTATTTTGATTTATTTTGTCAATTTAAAAAAAAAATACGCATCGTGCTGTGCTGTTTGTGTTTGCTTGAGTGCATTCGCGCGCTTTCGCTTTCTCCACTTTACAATTTTGATTATTATTTATCTATTCCTGAGAGTTTATCTTATTTTTTATTTGTTTATTTAAATGAAGTCGACCAGTTGCCTGCCCTTCCTTCCATTATCGGTCACTGAGACAAACTGAACAAAGTTCTGAGGTCGACCTTGTAAAGATAAGGATTCAGGTGTGTCTGCTGTTTACCTTGCTCCTGCGCGCACTGCCCTTCTCTCCACATTTATGTGTTTGTTTGTTTGTCTATCTAATCTTTTGTTTTTTTATTTCTAATGAGGTCGACCAGTTGTCTATTTATTATTTTTTTTACTACGCATCAAGCTGCGCTGCTTGTCTTTGCTCCTGTGTGCTCGCGCACTCTCGCCTTTTCCACTTATTTTATTTTTGATTTATTTTTGATTTATTTTGTCAATTTAAAAAAAATACGCATCGTGCTGTGCTGTTTGTTGTTTCCTTGAGTGCATTCGCGCGCTCTCGCTCTCTGCACTTTACAATTTTTTTGTTATTATTTATCTATTCCTGAGAGTTTATCTTATTTTTATTTGTTTATTTAAATGAAGTCGACCAGTTGCCTGCCCTTCCTTCCATTATCCGTCACCGAGACAAACTGAACAAAGTTCTGAGGTCGACCTTGTAAAGATAAGGATTCAGGTCTGTCTGCTGTTTACCTTTGCTCCTGCGCGCACTGCCCTTCTCCTCCACATTTATGTGTTTGTTTGTTTGTCTATCTAATCTTTTGGGTTTTTATTTCTAATGAGGTCGACCAGTTGTCTATTCATTATTTTTTTTTACTACGCATCAAGCTGCGCTGCTTGTCTTTGCTCCTGTGTGCTCGCACACTCTCGCATTTTCCACTTATTTTTATTTTTGATTTATTTTTGATTTATTTTGTCAATTAAAAAAAAATACGCATCGTGATGTGTTGTTTGTGTTTGCTTGAGTGCATTCGCGTGCTCGTGCTTTCTCCACTTTACAATTTTTTGTTATTATTATATATTCCTGAGAGTTTATCTTATTCTTTATTTGTTTATTTAAATGAAGTCGACCAGTTGCCTGCCCTTCCTTCCATTATCTGTCACCGAGACAAACTGAACAAAGTTCTGAGGTCGACCTTGTAAAGATAAGGATTCAGGTCTGTCTGCTGTTTACCTTTGCTCCTGCGCGCACTGCCCTTCTCTCCACATTTATGTGTTTGTTTGTTTGTCTCTCTAATCTTTTGGGTTTTTATTTCTAATGAGGTCGACCAGTTTGTCTATTTTATTTATTTTTTTTACTACGCATCAAGCTGCGCTGCTTGTCTTTGCTCCTGTGTGCTCGCGCACCTCTCGCCTTTTCCACTTATTTTATTTTTGATTTATTTTTGATTTATTTTGTCAATTTAAAAAAAAAATACGCATCGTGCTGTGCTGTTTGTGTTTGCTTGAGTGCATTCGCGCGCTTTCGCTTTCTCCACTTTACAATTTTTGTTATTATTTATCTATTCCTGAGAGTTTATCTTATTTTTTATTTGTTTATTTAAATGAAGTCGACCAGTTGCCTGCCCTTCCTTCCATTATCCGTCACCGAGACAAACTGAACAAAGTTCTGAGGTCGACCTTGTAAAGATAAGGATTCAGGTGTGTCTGCTGTTTACCTTTCCTCCTGCGCGCACTGCCCTTCTCTCCACATTTATGTGTTTGTTTGTTTGTCTATCTAATCTTTTGTTTTTTTATTTCTAATGAGGTCGACCAGTTGTCTATTTATTATTTTTTTACTACGCATCAAGCTGCGCTGCTTGTCTTTGCTCCTGTGTGCTCGCGCACTCTCGCCTTTTCCACTTATTTTTATTTTTGATTTATTTTTGATTTATTTTGTCAATTTAAAAAAAATACGCATCGTGCTGTGCTGTTTGTGTTTGCTTGAGTGCATTCGCGCGCTCTCGCTCTCTGCACTTTACAATTTTTTTGTTATTATTTATCTATCCTGAGAGTTTATCTTATTTTGTATTTGTTTATTTATATGAAGTCGACCAGTTGCCTGCCCTTCCTTCAATTATCCGTCACGGAGACAAACTGAACAAAGTTCTGAGGTCGACCTTGTAAAGATAAGGGATTCAGGTCTGTCTGCTGTTTACCTTTGCTCCTGCGCGCACTGCCCTTCTCTGCACATTTATGTGTTTGTTTGTTTGTCTATCTAATCTTTCGGGTTTTTATTTCTAATGAGGTCGACCAGTTGTCTATTTATTATTTTTTTTACTACGCATCAAGCTGCGCTGCTTGTCTTTGCTCCTGTGTGCTCGCGCACTCTCGCCTTTTCCACTTATTTTTATTTTTGATTTATTTTTGATTTATTTTGTCAATTTAAAAAAAATACGCATCGTGCTGTGCTGTTTGTTTTTGATTGAGTGCATTCGCGCGCTCTCGCTTTCTCCACTTTACAATTTTTTTGTTATTATTTATCTATTCCTGAGAGTTTATCTTATTTTTTATTTGTTTATTTAAATGAAGTCGACCAGTTGCCTGCCCCTTCCTTCCATTATCCGTCACCGAGACAAACTGAACAAAGTTCTGAGGTCGACCTTGTAAAGATAAGGATACAGGTCTGTCTGCTGTTTACCTTTGCTCCTGCGCGCACTGCCCTTCTCTCCACATTTATGTGTTTGTTTGTTTGTCTATCTAATCTTTTGGGTTTTTATTTCTAAGAGGTCGACCAGCTTGTCTATTTATTATTTTTTTTACTACGCATCAAGCTGCGCTGCTTGTCTTTGCTCCTGTGTGCTCGCGCACTCTCGCCTTTTCCACTTATTTTTATTTTTGATTTATTTTTGATTTATTTTGTCAATTTAAAAAAAAATACGCATCGTGCTGTGCTGTTAGTGTTTGCTTGAGTGCATTCGCGCGCTCTCGCTTTCTCCACTTTACAATTTTTTTGTTATTATTTATCTATTCCTGAGAGTTTATCTTATTTTTTATTTGTTTATTTAAATGAAGTCGACCAGTTGCCTGCCCTTCCTTCCATTATCGGTCACCGAGACAAACTGAACAAAGTTCTGAGGTCGACCTTGTAAAGATAAGGATTCAGGTCTGTCTGCTGTTTACCTTTGCTCCTGCGTGCACTGCCCTTCTCTCCACATTTATGTGTTTGTTTGTTTGTCTATCTAATCTTTTGGGTTTTTATTTCTAATGAGGTCGACCAGTTGTCTATTTATTATTTTTTTTACGACGCATCAAGCTGCGCTGCTTGTCTTTGCTCCTGTGTGCTCGCGCACTCTCGCCTTTTCCACTTATTTTTATTTTTGATTTATTTTTGATTTATTTTGTCAATTTAAAAAAAAATACGCATCGTGCTGTGCTGTTTGTGTTTGCTTGAGTGCATTCGCGCGCTCTCGCTCTCTGCACTTTACAATTTTTTTGTTATTATTTATCTATTCCTGAGAGTTTATCTTATTTTGTATTTGTTTATTTATATGAAGTCGACCAGTTGCCTGCCCTTCCTTCAATTATCCGTCACGGAGACAAACTGAACAAAGTTCTGAGGTCGACCTTGTAAAGATAAGGATTCAGGTCTGTCTGCTGTTTACCTTTGCTCCTGCGCGCACTGCCCTTCTCTGCACATTTATGTGTTTGTTTGTTTGTCTATCTAATCTTTCGGGTTTTTATTTCTAATGAGGTCGACCAGTTGTCTATTTATTATTTTTTTTACTACGCATCAAGCTGCGCTGCTTGTCTTTGCTCCTGTGTGCTCGCGCACTCTCGCCTTTTCCACTTATTTTTATTTTTGATTTATTTTTGATTTATTTTGTCAATTTTAAAAAAATACGCATCGTGCTGTGCTGTTTGTTTTTGATTGAGTGCATTCGCGCGCTCTCGCTTTCTCCACTTTACAATTTTTTTGTTATTATTTATCTATTCCTGAGAGTTTATCTTATTTTTTATTTGTTTATTTAAATGAAGTCGACCAGTTGCCTGCCCTTCCTTCCATTATCCGTCACCGAGACAAACTGAACAAAGTTCTGAGGTCGACCTTGTAAAGATAAGGATACAGGTCTGTCTGCTGTTTACCTTTGCTCCTGCGCGCACTGCCCTTCTCTCCACATTTATGTGTTTGTTTGTTTGTCTATCTAATCTTTTGGGTTTTTATTTCTAATGAGGTCGACCAGTTGTCTATTATATTATTTTTTTTACTACGCATCAAGCTGCGCTGCTTGTCTTTGCTCCTGTGTGCAAGCGCACTCTCGCCTTTTCCACTTATTTTTATTTTTGATTTATTTTTTGGTTATTTTGTCAATTTAAAAAAAAATACGCATCGTGCTGTGCTGTTTGTGTTTGCTTGAGTGCATTCGCTCGCTCTCCGCTTTCTCCACTTTACAATTTTTTTGTTATTATTTATCTATTCCTGAGAGTTTATCTTATTTTTTATTTGTTTATTTAAATGAAGTCGACCAGTTTCCTGTCCTTCCTTCCATTATCCTTCACCGAGACAAACTGAACAAAGTTCTGAGGTCGACCTTGTAAAGATAAGGATTCAGGTCTGTCTGCTGTTTACCTTTGCTCCTGCGCGCAGTGCCCTTCTCTCCACATTTATGTGTTTGTTTGTTTGTCTATCTAATCTTTTGGGTTTTTATTTCTAATGAGGTCGACCAGTTGTCTATTTATTATTTTTTTTACTACGCATCAAGCTGCGCTGCTTGTCTTTGCTCCTGTGTGCTCGCGCACTCTCGCCTTTTCCACTTATTTTTATTTTTGATTTATTTTTGATTTATTTTGTCAATTTAAAAAAAATACGCATCGTGCTGTGCTGTTAGTGTTTGCTTGAGTGCATTCGCGCGCTCTCGCTTTCTCCACTTTACAATTTTTTTGTTATTATTTATCTATTCCTGAGAGTTTATCTTATTTTTTATTTGTTTATTTAAATGAAGTCGACCAGTTGCCTGCCCTTCCTTCCATTATCGGTCACCGAGACAAACTGAACAAAGTTCTGAGGTCGACCTTGTAAAGATAAGGATTCAGGTCTGTCTGCTGTTTACCTTTGCTCCTGCGTGCACTGCCCTTCTCCTTCACATTTATGTGTTTGTTTGTTTGTCTATCTAATCTTTTGGGTTTTTATTTCTAATGAGGTCGACCAGTTGTCTATTTATTATTTTTTTTACGACGCATCAAGCTGCGCTGCTTGTCTTTGCTCCTGTGTGCTCGCGCACACCTCCCTCGCCTTTTCCACTTATTTTTATTTTTGATTTATTTTTGATTTATTTTGTCAATTTAAAAAAAATACGCATCGTGCTGTGCTGTTTGTGTTGCTTGAGTGCATTCGCGCGCTCTCGCTCTCTGCACTTTACAATTTTTTTGTTATTATTTATCTATTCCTGAGAGTTTATCTTATTTTGTATTTGTTTATTTATATGAAGTCGACCAGTTGCCTGCCCTTCCTTCAATTATCCGTCACGGAGACAAACTGAACAAAGTTCTGAGGTCGACCTTGTAAAGATAAGGATTCAGGTCTGTCTGCTGTTTACCTTTGCTCCTGCGCGCACTGCCCTTCTCTGCACATTTATGTGTTTGTTTGTTTGTCTATCTAATCTTTCGGGTTTTTATTTCTAATGAGGTCGACCAGTTGTCTATTTATTATTTTTTTTACTACGCATCAAGCTGCGCTGCTTGTCTTTGCTCCTGTGTGCTCGCGCACTCTCGCCTTTTCCACTTATTTTTATTTTGATTTATTTTTGATTTATTTTGTCAATTTAAAAAAAATACGCATCGTGCTGTGCTGTTTGTTTTTGATTGAGTGCATTCGCGCGCTCTCGCTTTCTCCACTTTACAATTTTTTGTTATTATTTATCTATTCCTGAGAGTTTATCTTATTTTTATTTGTTTATTTAAATGAAGTCGACCAGTTGCCTGCCCTTCCTTCCATTATCCGTCACCGAGACAAACTGAACAAAGTTCTGAGGTCGACCTTGTAAAGATAAGGATACAGGTCTGTCTGCTGTTTACCTTTGCTCCTGCGCGCACTGCCCTTCTCTCCACATTTATGTGTTTGTTTGTTTGTCTATCTAATCTTTTGGGTTTTTATTTCTAATGAGGTCGACCAGTTGTCTATTTATTATTTTTTTTACTACGCATCAAGCTGCGCTGCTTGTCTTTGCTCCTGTGTGCAAAGCGCACTCTCGCCTTTTCCACTTATTTTTATTTTGATTTATTTTTTGGTTTATTTGTCATTTAAAAAAAATACGCATCGTGCTGTGCTGTTTGTGTTTGCTGAGTGCATTCGCTCGCTCTCCGCTTTCTCCACTTTACAATTTTTTTGTTATTATTTATCTATTCCTGAGAGTTTATCTTATTTTTTATTTGTTTATTTAAATGAAGTCGACCAGTTTCCTGTCCTTCCTTCCATTATCCTTCACCGAGACAAACTGAACAAAGTTCTGAGGTCGACCTTGTAAAGATAAGGATTCAGGTCTGTCTGCTGTTTACCTTTGCTCCTGCGCGCAGTGCCCTTCTCTCCACATTTATGTGTTTGTTTGTTTGTCTATCTAATCTTTTGGGTTTTTATTTCTAATGAGGTCGACCAGTTGTCTATTTATTATTTTTTTACTACGCATCAAGCTGCGCTGCTTGTCTTTGCTCCTGTGTGCTCGCGCACTCTCGCCTTTTTCCACTATTTTTATTTTTGATTTATTTTTGATTTATTTTGTCAATTTAAAAAAAAATACGCATCGTGCTGTGCTGTTAGTGTTTGCTTGAGTGCATTCGCGCGCTCTCGCTTTCTCCACTTTACAATTTTTTTGTTATTATTTATCTATTCCTGAGAGTTTATCTTATTTTTTATTTGTTTATTTAAATGAAGTCGACCAGTTGCCTGCCCTTCCTTCCATTATCGGTCACCGAGACAAACTGAACAAAGTTCTGAGGTCGACCTTGTAAAGATAAGGATTCAGGTCTGTCTGCTGTTTACCTTTGCTCCTGCGTGCACTGCCCTTCTCTCCACATTTATGTGTTTGTTTGTTTGTCTATCTAATCTTTTGGGTTTTTATTTCTAATGAGGTCGACCAGTTGTCTATTTATTATTTTTTTTACGACGCATCAAGCTGCGCTGCTTGTCTTTGCTCCTGTGTGCTCGCGCACATCTCGCCTTTTCCACTTATTTTTATTTTTGATTTATTTTGTCAATTTAAAAAAAATACGCATCGTGCTGTGCTGTTTTTGTTTGCTTGAGTGCATTCGCGCGTTCTCGCTCTTCTCCACTTTACAATTTTTTTGTTATTATTTATCTATTCCTGAAAGTTTATCTTATTTTTTATTTGTTATTTAAATGAAGTCGACCAGCTTGCCTGCCCTTCCTTCCATTATCCGTCACTGAGACAAA
>NW_025957882.1:0-42973 GCF_023159225.1 Perognathus longimembris pacificus | reverse complement strand
TCTCCAAAGAATCTGGATTGTGGTGAGGGAATAGAGAAAAATCCTCATGTAGGAACTGCACTTACGAAGGGGGTAGGCAGCTGTATATCAGGGAATAAACCTTCTGAGAATAAAAACAGCTGGAGCTTGTTAAGGTAAATACACAGGGAAAGGATAATGTACTGGGAACTCCTCAGAAGAACCTGATTTCTGGTGAGGGGAGAGAGATAAAAGCTCATTTAGGAACGACATGAACATGCTGCGTAGTTAGCTGTTTATCAGTAAATATCTCTACTGAGATTAAGAAAAGCAGGTAGCTTAATAAATTAAGTACTTCCTGGTGTGGTTACTGTACTGGTAACTCCCCAAAAGAATCTGGATTGTGGTGAGGGAACATAGAAAAAAGCTCATTTAGGAACGACATGAACATGCTGCATAGTTAGCTGTTTATCAGTAAATATCTCCACTGAGATTAAGAAAAAGCAGTAGCTTAATAAATTAAGTACTTCCTGGTATGGTTATTGTATTGGTAACTCCCAAAAGAATCTGGATTGTGGTGAGGGACCAGAGAAAAAAGCTCATGTAGGACCTGCACTTAAGAATTGGGTAGGCAGCTGTATATCAGGGAGTAAACCTTCTGAGAATAAAAACAGCTGGAGCTTGTTAAGGTAATTACACAGGGGAAAGGAAAATGTACTGGGAAATCCTCAAAAGGATCTGATTTGTGGTGAGGGGAGAGAGATAAATGCTCATTTAGGAACGACATGAACATGCTGCGTACGTAGCTGTTTATCAGTAAATATCTCCACTGAGATTAAGAAAAGCAGTAGCTTAATAAATTAAGTACTTCCTGGTATTGTTACTGTACTGGTAACTCCCCATAAGATCTGGATTGTGGTGAGGGAACAGAGAAAAAAGCTCATTAGGACCTGCACTTACGAAGGTGGTAGGCCGCAGTATATCAGGCAGTAAACCTACTGAGAATAAAAACAGCTGGAGCTTGTTAAGGTAATTACATAGGGGAAAGGATAATGTACTGGGAACTCCTCAGAAGAATCTGATTTGTGATGAGGGTACAGTGAAAGAAGCTCATTTAGGAACGACATGAACATGCTGCATAGTTAGCTGTTTATCAGTAAATAATCTCCACTGAGATTAAGAAAAGCAGTAGCTTAATAAATTAAGTACCTCGTGGTATGGTTACTGTACTGGTAACTCCCCAAAAGAATCTGGATTGTGGTGAGGGAACAGAGAAAAAAGCTCATTTAGGATCTGCACTTACGAAGGGCGTAGGCAGCTGTATATCAGGGAGTAAAACTTCTGAGAATAAAAACAGCTGGAGCTTGTTAAGGTAATTACACACGGGAAAGGATAATGTACTGGGAACTCCTCAGAAGAATCTGATTTGTGGTGAGGTGAGAGAGAAAAAAGCTCATTTAGGAACGACATGAACATGCTGCATAGGTAGCTGTTTATCAGTAAATATCTCCAGTGAGATTAAGAAAAGCAGTAGCTTAATAAATTAAGTACTTCCTGGTATGGTTACTGTACTGGTAACTCCCCAAAAGAATCGGGATTGTGGTGAGGGAACAGAGAAAAAAGCTCATTTAGGACCTGCACATTCGAAGAGGGTAGGTAGCTGTATATCAGGGAGTAAACCTTCTGAGAATAAAAACAGCTGGAGCTTGTTAAGGTAATTACACAGGGAAAGGATAATGTACTGGATATCCTCAGAAGATTCTGATTTGTGGTGAGGGGAGAGAGATAAAACCTCATTTAGGAACGACATGTACATGCTGCGTACATAGCTGTTTATCAGTAAATATCTCCACTGAGATTAAGAAAAGCAGTAGCTTAATAAATTAAGTACTTCCTGGTATGGTTACTGTACTGGTAACTCCCCAAAAGAATCTGGATTGTGGTGAGGGAATAGAGAAAAAACCTCATGTAGGACCTGTACTTACGAAGGGGGTAGGCAGCTGTATATCAGGGAGTAAACCTTCTGAGAATAAAAACAGCTGGAGCTTGTTAAGGTAATTACACAGGGGAAAGGATAATGTACTGGGAACTCCTCAGAAGTACCTGATTTCTGGTGAGGGGAGAGAGATAAAAGCTCATTTAGGAAAGACATGAACATGCTGCATAGGTAGCTGTTTATCAGTAAATATCTCCACTGAGATTTGAAAAGCAGTAGCTTAATAAATTAAGTACTTCCTGGTATGGTTACTGTACTGGTAACTCCCCAAAAGAATCTGGATTGTGGTGAGGGAACATAGAAAAAAGCTCATTTAGGAACGACATGAACATGCTGCGTAGTTAGCTGTTTATCAGTAAATATCTCCACTGAGATTAAGAAAAGCAGTAGCTTAATAAATTAAGTACTTCCTGGTATGGTTACTGTACTGGTAACTCCCCAAAAGAAATCTGCATTGTGGTGAGGGGAACAGAGAAAAAAGCTCATTTAGGACCTGCACTTAAGAATAGCGTAGACAGTTGTATATCAGGGAGTAAACCTTCTGAGAATAAAAACAGCTGGAGCTTGTTAGGTAATTACACAGGGGAAAGGATATGTACTGGGAACTCCTCAGAAGAATCTGATTTGTGGTGAGGGGAGAGATATAAAAGCTCATTTAGGAACGACATGAAAATGCTGCATACGTAGCTGTTTATCAGTAAATATCTCCACTGAGATTAAGAAAAGAAGTAGCTTTATAAATTAAGTACTTCCTGGTATGGATACTGTACTGGTAACTCCCCAAAAGAATCTGGATTGTGGTGAGGGAACAGAAAAAAAAGCTTATTTAGGAACGACATGAACATGCTACGTAGGTAGCTGTTTATCAGTAAAATATCTCCACTGAGATGAAGAAAAGCAGTAGCTTAATAAATTAAGTACTTCCTGGTATGGTTACTGTACTGGTAACTCCCAAAAGAATCTGGATTTGGTGAGGGAACAAAGAAAAAAAGCTCATTTAGGACCTGCACTTATGAAGGGGGTAGGCAGCTGTATATCAGGGAGTAAACCTTCTGAGAATAAAAACAGCTGGAGATTGTTAAGGCAATTACACAGGGGAAAGGTAATGTACTGGGAACTCTCAGAAGAATCTGATTTGTGGTGAGGGGAGAGAGATAAAAGCTCATTTAGGAACGACATTAACATGCTGCGTAGGTAGCTGTTTATCAGTAAATATCTCCACTGAGATTAAGAAAAGCAGTAGCTTAATAAATTAAGTACTTCCTGGTGTGGTTACTGTACTGGTAACTTCCCAAAAGAATCTGGATTGTGGTGAGGGAACATAGAAAAAAGCTCATTTAGGAACGACATGAACATGCTGCGTAGTTAGCTGTTTATCAGTAATTATCTCCACTGAGATTAAGAAAAGCAGTAGCTTAATAAATTAAGTACTTCCTGGTATGGTTACTGTACTGGTAACTCCCCAAAAGAATCTGGATTGTGGTGAGGGACCAGAGAAAAAACGTCATTTAGGACCTGCACTTAAGAATTGGGTAGGCAGCTGTATATCAGGGAGTAAACCTTCTGAGAATAAAACAGCTGGAGCTTGTTAAGGTAATTAGACAGGGAAAGGATAATGTACGGGGATCTCCTCAGAAGAATCTGATTTGGTGGTGAGGGGAGAGAGATAAAAGCTCATTAGGAAGCGACATGAACATGCTGCGTAGGTAGTTGTTTATCAGTAAATATCTCCACTTAGATTAAGAAAAGCAGTAGCTTAATAAATTAAGTACTTCCTGGTATGGTTACTGTACTCGTAACTCCACGAAAGAATCTGGATTGTGGTGAGGGAACAGAGAAAAAAGCTCATTTAGGACCTGCACTTACGAAGGGGGTAGCCCGCAGTATATCAGGGAGTAAACCTTCTGAGAATAAAAACAGCTGGAGCTTGTTAAGGTAATTACACAGGGGAAAGGATAATGTACTGGGAACTCCTCAGAAGAATCTGATTTGTGATGAGGGGAGAGAGATAAATGCTCATTTAGGAACGACATGAAAAATGTTGCATAGGTAGCTGTTTATCAGTAAATATCTCCACTGAGAATAAGAAAAAGAAGTAGCTTAATAAATTAAGACCTCGTGGTATGGTTACTGTACTGGTAACTCCCCAAAAGAATCTGGATTGTGGGTGAGGGAACAGAGAAAAAAGCTCATTTAGGATCTGCACTTACGAAGGGGGTAGGCAGCTGTATATCAGGGAGTAAAACTTCTGAGAATAAAAACAGCTGGAGCTTGTTAAGGTAATTACACAGGGGAAAGGATAATGTACTGGGAACTCCTCAGAAGAATCTGATTTGTGGTGAGGTGAGAGAGATAAAAGCTCATTTAGGAACGACATGAACATGCTGCATAGGTAGCTGTTTATCAGTAAATATCTCCACTGAGATTAAGAAAAGCAGTAGCGTAATAAATTAAGTACTTCCTGGTATGGTTACTGTACTGGAAATTCCCCAAAAGAATCGGGATTGTGGTGAGGGAACAGAGAGAAAAAGCTCATTTAGGACCTGCACATTCGAAGAGGGTAGGTAGCCGTATATCAGGGAGTAAACCTTCTGAGAATAAAAACAGCTGGAGCTTGTTAAGGTAATTACACAGGGGAAAGGATAATGTACTGGGAAATCCTCAGAAGATTCTGATTTGTGGTGAGGGGAGAGAGATAAAACCTCATTTAGGAACGACATGTACATGCTGCGTACATAGCTGTTTATCAGTAAATATCTCCACTGAGATTAAGAAAAGCAGTAGCTTAATAAATTAAGTACTTCCTGGTATGGTTACTGTACTGGTAACTCCCCAAAAGAATCTAGATTGTGGTGAGGGAATAGAGAAAAAACCTCATGTAGGACCTGCACTTACGAAAGGGGTAGCAGCTGTATATCAGGGAGTAAACCTTCTGAGAATAAAAAGAGCTGGAGCTTGTTAAGGTAATTACACAGGGGAAAGGATAATGTACTTGGAACTCCTCAGAAGAATCTGATTTGTGGTGAGGGGGAGAGATATAAAAGCTCATTTAGGAACGACATGAACATGCTGCATACGTAGCTGTTTATCAGTAAATATCTCCACTGAGATTAAGAAAGAAGTAGCTTAATAAATTAAGTACTTCCTGGTATGGATACTGTACTGGTAACTCCCCAAAAGAATCTGGGTTGTGGTGAGGGAACAGAGAAAAAAGCTTATTTAGGAACGACATGAACATGCTACGTAGGTAGCTGTTTATCAGTAAATTATCTCCACTGAGATTAAGAAAAGCAGTAGCTTAATAAATTAAGTACTTCCTGGTATGGTTACTGTACTGGTAACTCCCCAAAAGAATCTGGATTGTGGTGAGGGAACAAAGAAAAAAAGCTCATTTAGGACCTGCACTTATGAAGGGGGTAGCAGCTGTATATCAGGGAGTAAACCTTCTGAGAATAAAAACAGCTGGAGATTGTTAAGGCAATTACACAGGGGAAAGGTAATGTACTGGGAACTCCTCAGAAGAATCTGATTTGTGGTGAGGCGAGAGAGATAAAAGCTCATTTAGGAACGACATGAACATGCTGCGTAGGTAGCTGTTTATCAGTTAATATCTCCACTGAGATTAAGAATAGCAGTAGCTTAATAAATTAAGTAATTCCTGGTATGGTTACTGTACTGGTAACTCCCCAAAAGAATCTGGATTGTGGTGAGGGAACAGAGAAAAAAGCTCATTTATGACCTGCACTTACGAAGGGGGTAGGGAGCTGTATATCAGGGAGTATCGCTTCTGAGAATAAAAACAGCTGGAGCTTGTTAAGGTAATTACACAGGGAAAAGGATAATGTACTGGGAACTTCTCAGAAGAATCTGATTTTTGGTGAGGGGAGAGAGATAAAAGCTCATTTAGAACGACATGAATATGCTGCGTACGTAGCTGTTTATCAGTAAATATCTCCACTGAGATTAAGAAAAGCAGTAGCTTAATAAATTAAGTACTCTCCTGGTATGGATACTGTACTGGTAACTCCCCAAAAGAATCTGGATTGTGGTGAGGGAACATAGAAAAAAGCTCATTTAGGAACGACATGAACATGCTGCGTAGTTAGCTGTTTATCAGTAAATATCTCCACTGAGATTAAGAAAAGCAGTAGCTTAATAAATTAAGTACTTCCTGGTATGGTTACTGTACGTGCAACTCCCCAAAAGAATCTGGATTGTGGTGAGGGAACAGAGAAAAAAAGCTCATTTAGGACCTGCACTTAAGAAGGGGGTAGGCAGTTGTATATCAGGGAGTAAACCTTCTGAGAATAAAAACAGCTGGAGCTTGTTAAGGTAATTACACAGGGGATAGCATAATGTACTGGGAACTCCTCGGAAGAATCTGATTTGTGATGATGGGAGAGAGATAAAAGCTCATTTAGGAACGACATGTACATGCTGCGTAGGTAGCTGTTTATCAGTAAATATCTCCACTGAGATTAATAAAAGCAGTAGCTTAATAAATTAAGTACTTCCTTTTATGGTTACTGTACTGGTAACTCCCCAAAAGAATCTGGATTGTGGTGAGGGAACAGAGAAAAAAGCTCATTTAGGACCTGCACTTACGAAGGGGGTAGGCAGCTGTATATCAGGAAGTAAACCTTCTGAGAATAAAAACAGCTGGAGTTTGTTAAGGTAATTACACAGGGGAAAGGATAATGTACTGGGAACTCCTCAGAAGAATCTGATTTGTGGTGAGGGTAGAGAGATAAAAGCTCAGATAGGAACGACATGAACATGCTGCATAGGTAGCTGTTTATCAGTAAATATCTCCACTGAGATTAAGAAAAGGAGTCGCTTAATAAATTAAGTACTTCCTGGTATGGTTACTGTACTGGTGACTCCCCAAAAGAATCTGGATTTGGTGAGGGAACAAAGAAAAAAAGCTCATTTAGGACCTGCACTTATGAAGGGGGTAGGCAGCTGTATATCAGGGAGTAAACCTTCTGAGAATAAAAACAGCTGGAGATTGTTAAGGCAATTACACAGGGGAAAGGTAATGTACTGGGAACTCCTCAGAAGAATCTGATTTGTGGTGAGGCGAGACAGATAAAAGCTCATTTAGGAACGACATGAACATGCTGCGTAGGTAGCTGTTTATCAGTAAATATCTCCACTGAGATTAAGAAAAGCAGTAGCTTAATAAATTAAGTACTTCCTGGTGTGGTTACTGTACTGGCAACTCCCCAAAAGAATCTGGATTGTGGTGAGGGAACATAGAAAAAAGCTCATTTAGGAACGACATGAACATGCTGCGTAGTTAGCTGTTTATCAGTAAATATCTCCACTGAGATTAAGAAAAGCAGTAGCTTAATAAATTAAGTACTTCCTGGTATGGTTACTGTACTGGTAACTCCCCAAAAGAATCTGGATTGTGGTGAGGGAACAGAGAAAAAAGCTCATTTAGGAACGACATGAACATGCTGCGTAGGTAGCTGTTCATCAATAAATATCTCCACTGAGATTAAGAAAAGCAGTAGCTTAATAAATTAAGTACTTCCTGGTATGGTTACTGTACTGGTAACTCCACAAAAGAATCTGGATTGTGGTGAGGGAACAGAGAAAAAAGCTCATTTAGTACCTGCACTTACGAATGGGGTAAGCAGCTGTATATCAGGGAGCAAACCTGAGAATAAAAACAACTGGAGCTTGTTCAGGTAATAACACAGGGGAAGGGATAATGTACTGGGAACTCCTATGAAGAATCTGATTCGTGGTGAGGGGAGAGAGATAAAAGCTCATTAAGAACGACATGAACATGCTGCGTAAGGAGGTGTTTATCAGTAAATATTTCCACTGAGATTAAGAAAAGCAGTAGCTTAATAAATTAAGTACTTCCTGGTATGGTTACTGTACTGGTAACTCCCCAAAAGAATCTGGATTGTGGTGAGGGAACAGAGATAAAAGCTCATTTAGGACCTGCACTTACGAAGGGGGTAGGCAGCTGTATGTCAGGGAGTAAATCTTCTGAGAATAAAAACAGCTGGAGCTTGTTAAGGTATTTACACAGGGGAAAGGATAATGTACTGGGAACTCCTCAGAAGAATCTGATTTGTGCTGAGGGGAGAGAGATAAAAGCTCATTTAGGAACGACATGAACATGCTGCATACGTAGCTGTTTATTAGTAAATATCTCCGCTGAGATTAAGAAAAGCAGTAGCTAAATAAATTAAGTACTTCCTGGTATGGATACTGTACTGGTAACTCCCCAAAAGAATCTGGATTGTGGTGAGGGAACAGAGAAAAAAGCTCAGTAAGGACCTGCACTTACGAAGGGGGTAGGCATCTGTATATCAGGGAGTATCCCTTCTGAGAATAAAAACAGGTGGAGCTTGTTAAAGTAATTACACAGGGGAAAGGATAATGTACTGGGAACTCCTCAGAAGAATCTGATTTGTGGTTAGGGGAGAGAGATAAAAGCTCATTTAAGAACGACATGAACATGCTGCGTAGGTAGCTGTTTATCAGTAAATATCTCCACTGAGATTAAGAAAAGCAGTAGCTTAATAAATTAATTACTTCCTGGTATGGTTCCTGTACTGGTTACTCACCAAAAGAATCGGGATTGTGGTGAGGGAACATCGAAAAGCTCATTTAGGACCTGCACTTACGAAGGGGTTAGGCAGCTGTACATCAGGGAGTAAACCTTCTGAGTATAAAAGTAGCTGGAGCTTGTTAAGTTAATTACACAGGGGAAAGGATAATGTACTGGGAACTCCTCAGAAGAATCTGATTTGTGGTGAGGGGAGAGAGATAAAAGCTCATTTAGGAACGACATGAACATGCTGCATAGGTAGCTGTTTATCAGTAAATATCTCCACTGAGATTAAGAAAAGCAGTAGCTTAATAAATTAATTACTTCCTGGTATGGTTACTGTACTGGTTACTCATCAAAAGAATCTGGATTGTGGTGAGGGAACATCGAAAAGCTCATTTAGGACCTGCACTTACGAAGGGGGTAGGCAGCTGTATATCAGGGAGTAAACCTTCTGCGTATAAAAGCAGCTGGAGCTTGTTAAGTTAATTACACAGGGGAAAGGATAATGTACTGGGAACTCCTCAGAAGAATCTGATTTGTGGTGAGGGGAGAGAGATAAAAGCTCATGTAGCAACGACATGAACATGCTGCGTAGGTAGCTGTTTACCAGTAAATATCTGCACTGAGATTAAGAAAAGCAGTCGCTTAATAAATTAAGTACTTCCTGGTATGGTTACTCTACTGGTAACTCCCCAAAAGAATCTGGATTGTGGTGAGGGAACACAGAAAAAAGCTCATTTAGTACCTGCACTTATGAAGGGGGTAGGCAGCTGTATATCAGGGAGTAAACCTTCTGAGAATAAAAACAGCTGGAGCCTGTTAAGGTAACTACACAGGGGAAAGGATAAGGTACTCGGAACTCCTCAGAAGAATCTGATTTGTGGTGAGGGGAGAGAGATATAAGCTCATTTAGGAACGACATGAACATGCTGCGTATGTAGCTGTTTATCAGTAAATATCTCCACTGAGATTAAGAAAAGCATTAGCTTAATAAATTAAGTACCTCCTGGTTTGGTTACTGTACTGGTAACTCCCCAAAAGAATCTGGATTGTGGTGAGGGAACAGAGAAAAAAGCTCATTTAGGCCCTGCACTTACGAAGGGGGTAGGCAGCTGTATATCAGGGAGTAAACCTTCTGAGAATAAAACAGCTGGAGCTTGTTAAGGTAATTACACAGGGGAAAGGATAATATACTGGGAACTCCTCAGAAGAATCTGATTTGTGGTGAGGGGAGAGAGATAAAAGCTCATTTAAGAACGACATGAACTTGCTGCGTAGGTAGCTGTTTATCAGTAAATATCTCCACTGAGATTAAGAAAACCTGTAGCTCCGTGCTGGGGATATAGCCTAGTGGCAAGAGTGCCTGCCTCATATACAGGAGGCCCTAGGTTCGATTCCCCAGCACCACATATACAGAAAACTGCCAGAAGCGGCGCTGTGGCTCAAGTGGCAGAGTGCTAGCCTTGAGCGGGAAGAAGCCAGGGACAGTGCTCAGGCCCTGAGTCCAAGGCCCAGGACTGGCCAAAAAAAAAAAAAAAAAAAAAAAAAAAAAAGAAAAGCAGTAGCTTAATAAATTAAGTACTTCCTGGTATGGTTGCTGTACTGGTAACTCCCCAAAAGAATCTGGATTGTGGTGAGGGAACAAAGAAAAAAGCTCATTTAGGACCTGCACTTACGAAGGGGGTAGGCAGCTGTATATCAGGGAGTAAACCTTCTGAGAATAAAAACAGCTGGAGCTTGTTAAGGTAATTACACAGGGGAAAGGATAATGTACTGGGAACTCCTCAGAAGAATCTGATTTGTGATGAGGGGAGAGAGATAAAAGCTCATTTAGGAATGACATGAACATGCTGCGTAGGTAGATGTTTATCAGTAAATATCTCCACTGAGATTAAGAAAAGCAGTAGCTTAATAAATTAAGTACTTCCTGGTATGGTTACTGTACTGGTAACTCCACAAAAGAAGCTGGATTGTGGTGAGGGAACAGAGAAAAAAGCTCATTTAGGACCTGCACTTACGAAGCGGGTAGGCAGCTGTATATCAGGGAGTAAACCTTCTGAGAATAAAAACAGCTGGAGCTTGTTAAGGTAATTACACAGGGGAAAGGATAATGTACTGGGAACTCCTCAGAAGAATCTGATTTGTGGTGAGGGGAGAGAGATAAAAGCTCATTTAGGAACGACATGAACATGCTGCGTAGGTAGCTGTTTATCAGTAAATATCTCCACTGAGATTAAGAAAAGCAGTAGCCTAATAAATTAAGTACTTCCTGGTATGGTTACTGTACTGGTAACTCCCCAAAAGAATCTAGATTGTGGTGAGGGAACAGAGAAAACATCTCATTTAGGACCTGCACTTACGAAGGGGGTAGGCAGCTGTATATCAGGGAGTAAACCTTCTTAGAATAAATACAACTGGAGCTTGTTAAGGTAATTACACTGGGCAAAGGATAATGTACTGGGAACTCGTCAGAAGAATCTGATCTGTTGTGAGGGGAGAGAGATAAAAGCTCATTTATGATCGACATGAACATGCTGCCTACGTAGCTGTTTATCAGTAAATATCTCCACTGAGATTAAGAAAAGCAGTAGCTTAATAAATTAAGTACTTCCTGCTATGGATACTGTACTGGTAACTCCCCAAAGAATCTATATTGTGGTGAGGGAACAGAGAAAAAATCTCATTTACGACCTGCACTTACGAAGGGGGTAGGCAGCTGTATATCAGGGAGTAAACTTTCTGAGAATAAAAACAGCTGGAGCTTGTTAAGGTAATTACACAGGGGAAAGGATAATGTACTGGGAACTCCTCAGAAGAATCTGATTTGTGGTGAGGGGAGAGAGATAAAAGCTCATTTAGGAACGACATGAGCATGCTGCGTAGGTAGCTGTTTATCAGCAAATATCTCCACTGAGATTAAGAAAAGCAGTAGCTTAATAAATTAAGTACTTCCTGGTATGGTTACTGTACTGGTAACTCCACAAAAGAATCTGGATTGTGGTGAGGGAACAGAGAAAAAAGCTCATTTAGGACCTGCACTTACGAAGGGGGTAGGCAGCAGTATATCAGGGAGTAAACCTTCTGAGAATAAAAACAGCTGGAGCTTGTTAAGGTAATTACACAGGGGAAAGGATAATGTACTGGGAACTCCTCAGAAGAATCTGATTTGTGGTGAGGGGAGAGAGAAAAAAGCTCATTTATGAACGACATGAACATGCTGCGTAAGTAGCTGTTTATCAGTAAATATCTCCACTGAGATTAAGAAAAGCAGTATCTTAATAAATTAAGTATTTCCTGGTATGGTTACTGTACTGGTAACTCCCCAAAAGAATCTGGATTGTGGTGAGGGAACAGAGAAAACATCTCATTAAGGACCTGCACTTACGAAGGGGGTAGGCAGCTGTATATCAGGGAGTAAACCTTCTTAGAATAAATACAACTGGAGCTTGTTAAGGTAATTACACTGGGCAAAGGATAATGTACTGGGAACTCGTCAGAAGAATCTGATCGGTGGTGAGGGGAGAGAGATAAAAGCTCATTTATGATCGACATGAACATGCTGCCTACGTAGCTGTTTATCAGTAAATATCTCCACTGAGATTAAGAAAAGCAGTAGCTTAATAAATTAAGTACTTCCTGCTATGGATACTGTACTGGTAACTCCCCAAAGAATCTATATTGTGGTGAGGGAACAGAGAAAAAATCTCATTTAGGACCTGCACTTACGAAGGGGGTAGGCAGCTGTATATCAGGGAGTAAACTTTCTGAGAATAAAAACAGCTGGAGCTTGTTAAGGTAATTACACAGGGGAAAGGATAATGTACTGGGAACTCCTCAGAAGAATCTGATTTGTGGTGAGGGGAGAGAGATAAAAGCTCATTTAGGAACGACATGAACATGCTGCGTAGGTAGCTGTTTATCAGTAAATATCTCCACTGAGATTAAGAAAAGCAGTAGCTTAATAAATTAAGTACTTCCTGGTATGGTTACTGTACTGGTAACTCCACAAAAGAATCTGGATTGTGGTGAGGGAACAGAGAAAAAAGCTCATTTAGGACCTGCACTTACGAAGGGGGTAGGCAGCAGTATATCAGGGAGTAAACCTTCTGAGAATAAAAACAGCTGGAGCTTGTTAAGGTAATTACACAGGGGAAAGGATAATGTACTGGGAACTCCTCAGAAGAATCTGATTTGTGGTGAGGGGAGAGAGAAAAAAGCTCATTTATGAACGACATGAACATGCTGCGTAAGTAGCTGTTTATCAGTAAATATCTCCACTGAGATTAAGAAAAGCAGTATCTTAATAAATTAAGTATTTCCTGGTATGGTTACTGTACTGGTAACTCCCCAAAAGAATCTGGATTGTGGTGAGGGAACAGAGAAAACATCTCATTAAGGACCTGCACTTACGAAGGGGGTAGGCAGCTGTATATCAGGGAGTAAACCTTCTTAGAATAAATACAACTGGAGCTTGTTAAGGTAATTACACTGGGCAAAGGATAATGTACTGGGAACTCGTCAGAAGAATCTGATCGGTGGTGAGGGGAGAGAGATAAAAGCTCATTTATGATCGACATGAACATGCTGCCTACGTAGCTGTTTATCAGTAAATATCTCCACTGAGATTAAGAAAAGCAGTAGCTTAATAAATTAAGTACTTCCTGCTATGGATACTGTACTGGTAACTCCCCAAAGAATCTATATTGTGGTGAGGGAACAGAGAAAAAATCTCATTTAGGACCTGCACTTACGAAGGGGGTAGGCAGCTGTATATCAGGGAGTAAACTTTCTGAGAATAAAAACAGCTGGAGCTTGTTAAGGTAATTACACAGGGGAAAGGATAATGTACTGGGAACTCCTCAGAAGAATCTGATTTGTGGTGAGGGGAGAGAGATAAAAGCTCATTTAGGAACGACATGAACATGCTGCGTAGGTAGCTGTTTATCAGTAAATATCTCCACTGAGATTAAGAAAAGCAGTAGCTTAATAAATTAAGTACTTCCTGGTATGGTTACTGTACTGGTAACTCCACAAAAGAATCTGGATTGTGGTGAGGGAACAGAGAAAAAAGCTCATTTAGGACCTGCACTTACGAAGGGGGTAGGCAGCAGTATATCAGGGAGTAAACCTTCTGAGAATAAAAACAGCTGGAGCTTGTTAAGGTAATTACACAGGGGAAAGGATAATGTACTGGGAACTCCTCAGAAGAATCTGATTTGTGGTGAGGGGAGAGAGAAAAAAGCTCATTTATGAACGACATGAACATGCTGCGTAAGTAGCTGTTTATCAGTAAATATCTCCACTGAGATTAAGAAAAGCAGTATCTTAATAAATTAAGTATTTCCTGGTATGGTTACTGTACTGGTAACTCCCCAAAAGAATCTGGATTGTGGTGAGGGAACAGAGAAAAAAGCTCAGTTAGGACCTGCACTTACGAAGGGGCTAGGCAGCTGTGTATCAGGGAGTATCCCTTCTGAGAATAAAAACAGCTGGAGCTTGTTAAGGTAATTACACAGGGGAAAAGATAATGTACTGGGAACTCCTCAGAATAATCTGATTTGTGGTGAGGGGAGAGAGATAAAAGCTCATTTAGGAACGACATGAACATGCTGCGTAGGTAGCTGTTTATCAGTAAATATCTCCACTGAGATTAAGAAAAGCAGTAGCTTAATAAATTAAGTAATTGCGGGTATGGTTACTGTACTGGTAACTCCCCAAAAGAATCTGGATTGTGGTGAGGGAACAGAGAAAAAAGCTCATTTAGGACCTGCACTTACGAAGGGGGTAGGCAGCTGTATATCAGGGAGTAAACCTTCTGAGAATAAAAACAGCTGGAGCTTGTTAAGGTAATTACACAGGGGAAAGGATAATGTTCTGGGAACTCCTCAGAAGAATCTGATTTGTGATGACGGGAGAGAGATAAAAGCTCATTTAGGAACGACATGAACATGCTTCGTAGGTAGCTGTTTATCAGTAAATATCTCCACTGAGATTAAGACAAGCAGTAGCTTAATAAATTAAGTACTTCCTGGTATGGATACTGTACTGATAACTCCCCAAATGAATCTGGATTGTGGTGAGGGAACAGAGAAAAAAAACTCATTTAGGAACGACATGAACATGTTGCGTAGGTAGCTGTTTATCAGTAAATATCTCCACTGAGATTAAGAAAAGCAGGAGCTTAATAAATTAAGTACTTCTTGTATGGTTACTGTACTGGTAACTCCCCAAATGAATCTGGATTGTGGTGAGGGAACAGAGAAAACAGCTCATTTAGGACCTGCACTTACGAAGGGGGTCGGCAGCTGTATATCAGGGAGTAAACCTTCTGAGAATAAAAAAAGCTGGAGCTTGTTAAGGTAATTACACAGCGGAAAGGATAATGTACTGGGAACTCCTCAGAAGAATCTGATTTGTGGTGAGGGGAGAGAGATAAAAGCTCATTTAGGAACGACATGAACATGCTGCGTAGGTAGCTGTTTATCAGTAAATATCTCCACTGAGATTAACAAAAGCAGTAGCTTAATAAATTAAGTAATTCCTGGTATGGGTACTGTACTGGTAACTCCCCAAAAGAATCTGGATTGTGGTGAGGGAACAGATAAAAAAGCTCATTTACGACCTGCACTTACGAAGGGGGTAGGCAGCAGTATATCAGGAAGTAAACCTTCTGAGAATAAGAACAACTGGAGCTTGTTAAGGTAATTACAATGGGGAAAGGATAATGTACTGGGAACTCCTCAGAAGAATCTGATTTGTGGTGAGGGGAGAGAGATAAAAGCTCAGATAGGAACGACATGAACATGCTGCGTAGGTAGCTGTTTATCAGTATATATCTCAACTGAGATTAAGAAAAGCAGTAGGTTAATAAATTAAGGACTCCCTGGTATGGTTACTGTACTGGTAACTCCCCAAAAGAATCTGCATTGTTGTGAGGGAACAGAGAAAAAAGCTTATTTAGGACCTGCACTTACGAAGGGGGTAGGCAGCTGTATATCAGGGAGTAAACCTTCTGAGAATAAAAACAGCTGGATCTTGTTAAGGTAATTACACAGGGGAAAGGATAAAGTACTGGGAACTCCTCAGAAGAATCTGATTTGTGGTGAGGGGAGAGAGATAAAAGCTCATTTAGGAACGACATGAACATGCTGCATACGTAGCTGTTTATCAGTAAATATCTCCACTGAGATTAAGAAAAGCAGTAGCTTAATAAATTAAGTACTTCCTGGTATGGTTACTCTACTGGTAACTCCCCAAATGAATCTGGATTGTGGTGAAGGAATAGAGAAAAAAGCTCATTTAAGACCTGCACTTACGAAGGGGGTAGGCAGCTGTATATCAGGGAGTAAACCTTCTGAGAATAAAAACAGCTGGAGCTTGTTAAGGTAATTACACATGGGAAAGGATAATGTACTGGGAACTAATCAGAAGAATCTGATTTGTGGTGAGGGGAGAGAGATAAAAGCTCATTTAGGAACGACATGAACATGCTGCGTAGGTAGCTGTTTATCAGTAAATATCTCCACTGAGATTAAGAAAAGCAGTAGCTTAATAAATTAAGTACTTCCTGGTATGGCTACTGTGCTGGTAACTCCCCAAAAGAATCTGGATTGTGGTGAGGGAACAGAGAAAAAAGCTCATTTAGGACCTGCACTTACGAAGGGGGTAGGCAGCTGTATATCAGGGAGTAAACCTTCTGAGAATAAAAACAGCTGGAGCTTGTTAAGGTAATTACACTGGGGAAAGGATAATGTACTGGGAACTCCTCAGAAGAATCCGATTTGTGGTGAGGGGAGAGACATAAAAGCTCATTTACGAATGACATGAACATGCTGCGTATGTAGCTGTTTATCAGTAAATATCTCCACTGAGATAAAGAAAAGCAGTAGCTTAATAAATTAAGTACTTCCTGGTATGGTTACTGTACTGGTAACTCCGCAAAAGAATCTGGATTGTGGTATGGGAACAGAGAAAAAAGCTCATTTATGACCTGCACTTACGAAGGGGGTAGGCAGCTGTATATCAGGGAGTATCGCTTCTGAGAATAAAAACAGCTGGAGCTTGTTAAGGTAATTACACAGGGTAAAGGATAATGAACTGGGAAATCCTCAGAAGAATCTGATTTGTGGTGAGGGGAGAGAGATAAAAGCTCATTTAGGAACGACATGAACATGCTGCATACGTAGCTGTTTATCAGTAAATATCTCCACTGAGATTAAGAAAAGCAGTAGCTTAATAAATTAAGTACTTCCTGGTATGGTTACTGTACTGGTATCTCCCCAAAAGAATCTGGATTGTGGTGAGGGAACAGAGAAAAAAGCTCATTTAGGACCTGCACTGACGAAGGGGGTAGGCAGCTGTATATCAGGGAGTATCGCTTCTGAGAATAAAAACAGCTGGAGCTTGTTAAGGTAATTACACAGGGGAAAGGATAATGTACTGGGAACTCCTCAGAAGAATCTGATTTGTGGTGAGGGGAGAGAGATAAAAGCTCATTTAGGAACGACATGAACATGCTGCGTAGGTAGCTGTTTATCAGTAAATATCTCCCCGGAGATTAAGAAAAGCAGTAGCTTAATAAATTAAGTACTTCCTTGTATGGTTACTGTACTGGTAACTCCGCAAAAGAATCTGGATTGTGGTGAGGGAACAGAGAAAAAAGCTCATTTAGGACCTGCACTTACGAAGGGGTTAGGCAGCTGTATATCAGGGAGTAAACCTTCTGAGAATGAAAACAGCTGGAGCTTGTAAGGTAATTACACAGGGGAAAGGATAATGTACTGGGAACTCCTCAGAAGAATCTGATTTGTGGTGAGGGGAGAGAGATAAAATCTCATTTATGAACGACATGTACATGCTGCATAGGTAGCTGTTTATCAGTAAATATCTCCACTGAGATTAAGAAAAGCAGTAGCTTAATAAATTAAGTACTTCCTGGTATGGTTACTGTACTGGTAACTCCCCAAAAGAATCTGGATTGTGGTGAGGGAACAGTGAAAAAAGCTCATTTAGGACCTGCACTTACGAAGGGGGTAGGCAGCTGTATATCAGGGAGTAAACCTTCTGAGAATAAAAACAGCTGGAGCTTGTTAAGGTAATTACACAGGGGAAAGGATAATGTACTGGGAACTCCTCAGAAGTGTGGGGACTGCTTTCTCTGCTCCGGCTCAAATGCTTACTTTCTCTCTTATTGCCCTCGTATCGCCTTCTCCCCCAACCCTCGGCCTGCAGGTCTGTCGGGGTGACACGTAGGGGCGTCTCCGTCCTGGCGGGCGCGCGACCCGCGTGGCAATGTGACCGTTTTCCTACCCACGGACATAGACCACGTAGTCAGCTTCTGAGATCGAACTAACTTTATTGAGAGAGGGGCAAGGGTAGATGATCGGGGGAAGGGGGTTGGCCAGGATTCCCATAGGCCATGAGCTGTCAGGTGACCTCCAAGGGGCTGGTCACTTGACCTCCAAGGGGCTACGTCACTCTGAGCGCGCCAAATCAGGGCGGGGCTGGGAGGCGCCAGGCTGGCTGCCAGCTAAGTCGGGGGGTCTCTTTGCCCGACCGGTTTCTCCGGATTCCAATGTATAGAGGATGGAAAGGCCGCATTCCCCAGCTGGGGGAGGTGCCTCAGGCCCCTTCCATCTAGGGGGGAAGATGGACCCCAACATCTGCCTCTTTTATATATATATTTTTTTCGAACAGTAGGAGGCGCCCTACTCGAGAGCGCGCCATGTCTTAGGTTGCCCCCCCCCCCAAGGGGAGTCTTACCCGTCTTGGGCTAACGCCCTAGCTCTTCAGGCTGACCTTCCTGCCGGGCTGGCGGGCCCGATGAGAGGCCTTGGGGAGAGTGGGATTGGCACTCGAAAGAGAGCCTGATAATTTTTTCCGGTGCCGGCGGACCTTACTGAGCAGCAGGTCCTAGGGTTTGAGTGACGAGCCTCTTGGGGTTCTTATATGGCTAAAAGGCCAAAGGCCACTTGGTACCTAGACAGCTCTGGCCCATCGCTTACAACAAGAGACTCAATGTAAATATAAGGTAAATGGGAGCATAAAGAAGACATGAGCATAAACAATCGTAATACAAGGCAAATGCAAACATGAGCAACTGTAACACATGAGCAATTACAACAAGGCACAAGGCAATGGAGGGTCTCTTATCGGGGTCAGTCCAAGGAAAACAGGAATTCTGGTCCAGTCTGGTGTCGCTCAAGGCAGCGCAGATGGCTCTTCCTTCCCTCAATGGTGAGGTAGAGGGGCAGGTTCAGGTCCTGGTGATGTGGCAGCCAGGATGCTGGTAACTTAACAACTGAGTTTAGTAAAACACTTCACAGTAAATATTACAGCAAGGTGCCAATACCTTACTTATTATAAACATTTATAATAAAACATTAAAGTGTCCAAGTCCTTTAGCTCCTATTTCCCTCCAATGGGGATCCCCGAGATAAGCAGCAAAGGGGGGAGCGAAAGAGAGGGACAACCGTGCAAAATTTCCCTTTGGTCCTTGTGCAAGGCTGTGGGTCAGGCTGCCACAGCAAACGGTACTCCAAAGGGCGTCAGGCAGGGTCCAGGGAAGAAACAGGGCCGACACTGGGTACAGGTCCATCGCTGGTGCAGGCAGGCTTTCCCGTTTCTCCTTAGAAAATTCCACCTCGGTCTTTGCTTTCCTGAGAGGAAACAAGGGGAGACATCCCTCAAGGGCAGGTGCCCTTGGGTGGTCATTCTGTTGGACAATATTTTACATCTCTAGCTGGTATCCAGATTGGATTCGGTTCCCCAGTAGGGAAGACGCAGGCGAATCCCCTGCCAGCGCTGATAATTGTAGCGGGTCCACACCACGCCCCTGTCAGAGAATCCTTCCACCGGGCCTCCACTTTTAAGTAGGGTGTTTGGCTTGACCAGTTTCTCTGGAAAGCCGACAGAGGTTGGTCCTTAGAGAAATTTAAAATATTCAATGTAAACATCGCTGTCCTCAGCTGGTCCTGGGGGCTTCCCCCCCTTTTTGTTTTAATAATTGATCCTTCAGGGTCCTATTATGCCTCTCAATTATGGCTTGACCCTTTGGGTTATAAGGTATTCCAGTGGTATGTTTAATATTCCACATTTGGAAAAATGCCTGTAAAGGCTTACTGGTGAAACAAGGTCCGTTATCTGTTTTAACCTGTAAAGGCAGTCCTAGGATAGCAAAACATTGTAAGAAGTGGCTTTCAGCATGCCGTGCTCTTTCACCGGTATGCAGGGAGGCCCAACATGCACCGGAGCAGGTGTCAATGGACATAAATATATATTTTAGCCTTCCAAAGGGGGCGTAATGGGTCATATCAGTTTGCCAAATTAAGTTGGGTCTTAAACCTCTTGATTTTACACCTGGAGATTGCAAAGGAGGGACTTGCACGAAAGGCATACATGATTTGTCCTTATAATATAAGTCCTTATATAAGTCCTTATAATCTTTTTTAAGTCTTTTATTGGAATTGAAAGAAATCTCTGGTGTAGCCCTCTCCAATTTAAGTGAGTACGCTCATGAAGCTCTTTGGCCATTTGGAGGTTTTGAGGTTGTACAATGGCCAGAGCTATGATGGTTCCATTAGTGGCCAGCTGGTCGGCCCTACGATTACCTTGTGCCAGGTCCCCAGGCAGTCCTTGGTGTCCACGAAGGTGCTGTAAAAAAATAGGCTCACTCCGCTCTTTTAACAGAGACCTGACTTGGATCATCAGAGGAGTGATTGGGTTTCCATCCAACTTGATATGTGAACATACCAGGTTGGGTAGCAAGTTAACCACATATAGACTATTAGAGAACAAGTTCATTGGCTGTTTAACATGGGTCAGTGCCAAGGCGACTGCATACAACTCTTTAAATTGTGCAGAGCCAGTGATGGCTTCAAAGTAGTGGGTGTTATCTTTCCCACCGGCAGGGGGCGAGGCGGAGCGCACCACTACGGCAGAGCCGGCTCGCCCACCATCTGTAAAGACATTGGCAGCCTTGACAAGAGGCTTGGTAGAGAAAAGCACAGGGGGTGTCCATTGCAGCCTGGAAAATGAGGTCAACCATCTTGAAGTGCCATAGTGGCAATCTATCTTACCCATAAAGCCCTCCAGGGCACTAGACACACGTGAATTATTTCTCCTGACCCATTCAAAATCTGACAACCGGTAGGGAATAGTTAGCACATCAGGATCTCTTCCATAATGTCTCAGGGAAGTATCCCTGCCCTTAATTACCAAGTCAGCTAGCTGGTCCATCTGGGAATAAACTCTGGGAGCTCCTCCCACTGATGCATGCACCCACTGAAGGGGCTCGCCTGATTGCGTGATTGCAGCTGAAGAAATTTCGGATCCGGGGAGGATCCAAAGGCAAAGTGGGCACTTAGGCTTGTAGCGTGCCAGCTGTGCCTTATTTAAGGCCAATTGGATTTTCTGGAAGGCTGTTTGGAGTGATGGAGTTATTGTAATAACATCAGTGGGCGCTTTGCCCTTCAAAGAGTCATGGAGCAGTAACAGCTCCTCTGTAGGCAGTTGAAGCCAGGATCTTAGCCAATTAATTTCACCTAACAGTCTTTGCATCTCCACCAGAGTATAAGTTGCCTGGAAGGATAACTGGGGCTTGAGTGGGCATACAGAGTCTAGTTTAAGCTCTGCCCCCAAGATCTTGAAGGGGTATACTTTCTGAACCTTGTCACTGGCTATATGCAGCCCTCCTCTTTGAAGGAGTGTTTGGGCCTTGCTATAGGCCAAATCTAGCACATGGGCGTCTGCTGATCCAATAATAATGTTGTCCAATTAAATGCATATAGTCCGATCTGCTCCTGTATCAATTAAGAATCGGAACTTTTTTCCAAATATCATGATTACTGTCTCTGGCAATAGGGACTGCCCAGCAAGGGGCTTTAGGCTGTTTATTGCCTTGGTTGGTGGGGAATCTGAAAGTCAGCCTGTAAAGCAGATGTTTTGTCCAGGATGCGTTCGGCCTGCCTCTCTCAAGAACCATCCTCCCGGACTCATGAAAATCTGTAGTTTCAAGGCCTCTGAATTTAAAGTGGCCAGGCTAGATTTTTTTTTTTTTTTTTTTTTGCTGTGGGGCGCCGCCGCCGATGCAGAAAAGCGGCTCAGGGTTGCCGAAATCTGCATATGTATAGAGTCAAGCTGAGACTCACATGGGGGAGGGGTAGCAAGCCTGCGGCTGCTCTGCTCATCTCCTGTCTGCCGCGGCTTGGATTGCTGGGTACCGAACGAGCTTTAGTCCCAGGGCTTTTTGGAGTAGGCATCAGGGCCCACTCCAGATCAAAATTACCTCCGGCTTCCTTCTCCTGAATCCAGGGGTTCCCCGCCCGGGTCCCAAGAGAGGCAAGCCTTGAGAGTCTTAATTGCTCGCAGTGGGAGTTTTCCCCATTGTGCTGTTAAATCCCGCTCTAGTTGGTCCCAAGTTTCCCACGAGAGTGGGTTGGCTCCAGTTAGCCATGGGACCCTGTGGGTCAATTCCTCCCAAATTCGTATAGCGCAGGGCTCTGAGATATTAATCCCCGCGTTTTGGAGGGTGAACTTTAGGATCTTAAGGAGCGAATTGTTTCGCCGACTCTGGACTTGTCCCATCCTCTTACCTGGGGTGGGAGGATCGCGCATCTCAGGATTTCCAACCTGTTTCCGTCAGGGCCGGTCGGGAGCCGGGTTTTCTCGCGTGGATTCGTGCAACCCACGCTGGGCGCCACTGTGTGGGGACTGCTTTCTCTGCTCCGGCTCAAATGCTTATTTTCTCTCTTATTGCCCTCGTATCGCCTTCTCCCCGAACCCTCGGCCTGCAGGTCTGTCGGGGTGAGACGTAGGGGCATCTCCGTCCTGGCGGGCGCGACCCGCGTGGCAATGTGACCGTTTTCCTACCCGCGGACATAGACCACGGAGTCAGCTTCTGAGAGCGAACTAACTTTATTGAGAGAGGGGCAAGGGTAGATGATCGGGGGAAGGGGGTTGGCCAGGATTCCCATAGGCCATGAGATGTCAGGTGACCTCCAAGGGGTTGGTCACTTGACCTCCAAGGGGCTACGTCACTCTGAGCACGCCAAACCAGGACGGGGCTGGTAGGCGCCAGGCTGGCTGCCAGCTAAGTCGGGGGTCTCTTTGCCCGACCTGTTTCTCCGGATTCCAATGTATAGAGGATGGAAAGGCCGCATTCCCCAGCTGGGGGAGGTGCCTCAGGCCCCTTCCATCTAGGGGGGAAGATGGACCCCAACACAGAAGAATCTGATTTGTGGTGAGGGGAGAGAGATAAAAGCTCATTTAGGAATGACATGAAAATGCTGCATAGGTAGCTGTTTATCAGTAAATATCTCCACTGAGATTAAGAAAAGCAGTAGCTTAATAAATTAAGTACTTCCTGGTATGGTTACTGTAGTGGTAACTCCTCAAAAGAATCTGGATTGTGGTGAGGGAACAGAGAAAAAATCTCATTTAGGACCAGCACTTACGAAAGTGGTAGGCAGCTGTATATCAGGGAGTAAACCTTCTGAGAATAAAAACAGCGGGAGCTTGTTAAGGTAATTACACAGGGGAAAGGATAATGTACTGGGAACTCCTCAGAAGAATCTGATTTGTGGTGAGGGGAGAGAGATAAAAGCTCATTTAGGAACGACATGAACATGCTGCGTAGGTAGCTGTTTATCAGTATATATCTCCACTGAGATTAAGAAAAGCAGTAGCTTAATAAATTAAGTACTTCCTGGTATGGTTACTGTACTCGTAACTCCCCAAAAGAATCTGGATTGTGGTGAGGGAACAGAGAAAAAAGCTCATTTAGGACCTGCACTTACGTAGGGGGTAGGCAGCTGTATATCAGGGAGTAAACTTTCTGAGAATAAAAACAGCTGGAGCTTGTTAAGGTAATTACACAGGAGAAAGGATAATGTACTGGGAACTCCTCAGAAGAATCTGATTTGTGGTGAGGGGAGAGAGATAAAAGCTCATTTAGGAACGACATGAACATACTGCGTAGGTAGCTGTTTATCAGTAAATATCTCCCCGGAGATTAAGAAAAGCAGTAGCTTAATAAATTAAGTACTTCCTTGTATGGTTACTGTACTGGTAACACCCCAAAAGAATCTGGATTGTGGTGAGGGAACAGAGAAAAAAGCTCATTTAGGACCTGCACTTACAAAGGGGGTAGGCAGCTGTATATCAGGGAGTAAACCTTCTGCGAATAAAAACAGCTGGAGCTTGTTAAGGTAATTACACAGGGGAAAGGATAATGTACTGGGAACTCCTCAGAAGAATCTGATTTGTGGTGAGGGGAGAGAGATAAAAGCTCATTTAGGAACGATATGAACATGCTGCGTAGGTAGCTCTTTATCAGTAAATATCTCCACTGAGATTAAGAAGAGCAGTAGCTTAATAAATTAAGTACTTCCTGGTATGGTTACTCTACTGGTAACTCCGCAAAAGAATCTGGATTGTGGTGAGGGAACAGAGAAAAAAGCTCATTTAGGACCTGCACTTACGAAGGGGGTAGGCAGTTGTATATCAGGGAGTAAACCTTCTGAGAATAAAAACACCTGGAGCTTGTTAAGGTAATTACACAGGGGAAAGGATAATGTACTGGGAACTCCTCAGAAGAATCTGATTTGTGATGAGGGGAGAGAGATAAAAGCTCATTTAGGAACGACATGAACATGCTGCGTACGTAGCTGTTTATCAGTAAATATCTCCACTGAGATTAAGAAAAGCAGTAGCTTAATAAATTAAGTACTTCCTGGTATGGTTACTGTACTGGTAACTCCCCAAAAGAATCTGGATTGTGGTGAGGCAACAGAGAAAAAAGCTCATTTAGGACCTGCACTTACGAAGGGGTTAGGCAGCTGTATATCAGGGAGTAAACCTTCTGAGAATAAAAACAGCTGGAGCTTGTAAGGTAATTACACAGGGGAAAGGATAATGTACTGAGAACTCCTCAGAAGAATCTGATTTGTGGTGAGGGGAGAGAGATAAAAGCTCATTTATGAACGACATGTACATGCTGCGTAGGTAGCTGTTTATCAGTAAATATCTCCACTGAGTTTAAGAAAAGCAGTAGCTTAATAAATTAAGTACTTCCTGGTATGGTTACTGTACTGGTAACTCCCCAAAAGAATCTGGATTGTGGTGAGGGAACAGAGAAAAAAGCTCATTTAGGACCTGCACTTACGAAGGGGGTAGGCAGCTGTATATCAGGGAGTAAACCTTCTGAGAATAAAAACAGCTGGAGCTTGTTAAGGTAATTACACAGGGGAAAGGATAAAGTACTGGGAAATCCTCAGAAGAATCTGATTTGTGGTGAGGGGAGAGAGATAAAAGCTCATTTAGGAACGACATGAATATGCTGCGTTCGTAGCTGTTTATCAGTAAATATCTACACTGAGATTAAGAAAAGCAGTAGCTTAATAAATTAAGTACTTCCTGGTATGGTTTCTGTACTGGTAACTCCCCAAAAGAATCTGGATTGTGGTGAGGGAACAGAGAATAAAGAGCATTTAGGACCTGCACTTACCAAGGGGGTAGGAAGCTGTATATCAGGGAGTAAACCTTCTGAGAATAAAAACAGCTGGAGCTTGTTAAGGTAATTACACAGGGGAAAGGATAATGTACTTGGAACTCCTCAGAAGAATCTGATTTGTGGTGAGGGGAGAGAGATAAAAGCTCATTTAGGAACGACATGAACATGCTGCGTAGGTAGCTGTTTATCAGTAAATATCTCCACTGAGATTAAGAAAAGGAGTAGCTTAATAAATTAAGTACTTCCTGGTATGGTTACTGTACTGGTAACTCCCCAAAAGAATCTGGGTTGTGGTGAGGGAACAGAGAAAAAAGCTCATTTAGGACCTGCACTTACGAAGGGGGTAGGCAGCTGTATATCAGGGAGTAATCCTTCTGAGAATAAAACCAGCTGGAGCTTGTTAAGGTAATTACACAGGGGAAAGGATAAAGTACTGGGAACTCCTCAGAAGAATCTGATTTGTGGTGAGTAGAGAGAGATAAAAACTCATTTAGGAACGACATGAACATGCTGCGTTTGTAGCTGTTTATCAGTAAATATCTCCACTGAGATTAAGAAAAGCAGTAGCTTAATAAATTAAGTACTTCCTGGTATGGTTACTGTACTGGTAACTCCCCTAATGAATCTGGATTGTGGTGAGGGAACAGAGAAAAAAGCTCATTTAGGACCTGCACTTACGAAGGGGGTAGGCAGCTGTATATCAGGGAGTAAACCTTCTGAGAATAAAAAGAGCTGGAGCTTGTTAAGGTAATTACACAGGGGAAAGGATAATGTACTGGGAACTCCTCAGAAGTATCTGAGATGTGGTGAGGGGAGAGAGATAAAAGCTCATTTAGGAACGACATGAACATGCTGCGTAGGTAGCTGTTTATCAATAAATATCTCCACTGAGATTAAGAAAAGCAGTAGCTTAATAAATTAAGTACTTCCTGGTATGGTTACTGTACTGGTAATTCCCCAAAAGAATCTGGATTGCGGTGAGGGAACAGAGAAAAAAGCTCATTTAGGACCTGCACTTACGAAGGGGGTAGGCAGCTGTATATCAGGGAGTAATCCTTCTGAGAATAAAACCAGCTGGAGCTTGTTAAGGTAATTACACAGGGGAAAGGATAAAGTACTGGGAACTCCTCAGAAGAATCTGATTTGTGGTGAGGGGAGAGAGATAAATGCTCATTTAGGAACGACATGAACATGCTGCATACGTAGCTGTTTATCAGTAAATATCTCCACTGAGATTAAGAAAAGCAGTAGCTTAATAAATTAAGTACTTCCTGGTATGGTTACTGTACTGGCAACTCCACAAAAGAATCTGAATTGTGGTGAGGGAACAGAGAAAAAAGCTCATTTAGGACCTGCACTTACGAAGGGGGTAGGCAGCTGTATATCAGGGAGTAAACCTCCTGAGAATAAAAACAGATGGAGCTTGTTAAAGTAATTACACAGGGGAAAGGATAATGTACTGGGAACTCCTCAGAAGAATCTGATTTGTGGTGAGGGGAGAGAGATAAAAGCTCATTTAGGAACGACATGAACATGCTGTTTAGGTAGGTGTTTATCAGTAAATATCTCCACTGAGATTAAGAAAAGCAGAAGCTTAATAAATTAAGTACTTCCTGGTATTGTTACTGTACTGGTAACTCCCCAAAAGATTCTGGATTGTGTTCAGGGAACAGAGAAAAAAGCTCATTTAGGACCTGCACTTACGAAGGGGTTAGGCAGCTGTATATCAGGGAGTAAACCTTCTGAGAATAAAAAGAGCTGGAGCTTGTTAAGGTAATTACACAGGGGAAAGGATAATGTACTGGGAACTCCTCAGAAGTATCTGAGATGTGGTGAGGGGAGAGAGATAAAAGCTCATTTAGGAACGACATGAACATGCTGTGTAGGTAGCTGTTTATCAATAAATATCTCCACTGAGATTAAGAAAAGCAGTAGCTTAATAAATTAAGTACTTCCTGGTATGGTTACTGTACTGGCAATTCCCCAAAAGAATCTGGATTGTGGTGAGGGAAGAGAGAAAAAAGCTCATTTAGGACCTGCACTTACGAAGGGGTTAGGCAGCTGTATATCAGGGAGTAAACCTCCTGAGAATAAAAACAGCTGGAGCTTGTTAAGGTAATTACACAGGTTAAAGGATAATGTACTGGGAACTCCTCAGAAGAATCTGATTTGTGGTGAGGGGAGAGAGATAAAAGCTCATTTAGGAACGATATGAACATGCTGCGTAGGTAGCTCTTTATCAGTAAATATCTCCACTGAGATTAAGAAGAGCAGTAGCTTAATAAATTAAGTACTTCCTGGTATGGTTACTCTACTGGTAACTCCGCAAAAGAATCTGGATTGTGGTGAGGGAACAGAGAAAAAAGCTCATTTAGGACCTGCACTTACGAAGGGGGTAGGCAGTTGTATATCAGGGAGTAAACCTTCTGAGAATAAAAACACCTGGAGCTTGTTAAGGTAATTACACAGGGGAAAGGATAATGTACTGGGAACTCCTCAGAAGAATCTGATTTGTGATGAGGGGAGAGAGATAAAAGCTCATTTAGGAACGACATGAACATGCTGCGTACGTAGCTGTTTATCAGTAAATATCTCCACTGAGATTAAGAAAAGCAGTAGCTTAATAAATTAAGTACTTCCTGGTATGGTTACTGTACTGGTAACTCCCCAAAAGAATCTGGATTGTGGTGAGGCAACAGAGAAAAAAGCTCATTTAGGACCTGCACTTACGAAGGGGTTAGGCAGCTGTATATCAGGGAGTAAACCTTCTGAGAATAAAAACAGCTGGAGCTTGTAAGGTAATTACACAGGGGAAAGGATAATGTACTGGGAACTCCTCAGAAGAATCAGATTTGTGTTGAGTGGAGAGAGATAAAAGCTCATTTAGGAACGACATGAACATGCTGCGTAGGTAGCTGTTTGTCAGTAAATATCTCCACTGAGATTAAGAAAAGCAGTAGCTTAATAAATTAAGTACTTCCTGGTATGGTTACTGTACTGGTAACTCCCCAAAAGAATCTGGATTGTGGTGAGGGAACATAGAAAAAAGCTCATTTAGGAACGACATGAACATGCTGCGTAGTTAGGTGTTTATCAGTAAATATCTCCACTGAGATTAAGAAAAGCAGAAGCTTAATAAATTAAGTACTTCCTGGTATGGTTACTGTACTGGTAACTCCCCAAAAGAATCTGGATTGTGTTCAGGGAACAGAGAAAAAAGCTCATTTAGGACCTGCACTTACGAAGGGGTTAGGCAGCTGTATATCAGGGAGTAAACCTTCTGAGAATAAAAAGAGCTGGGGCTTGTTAAGGTAATTACACAGGGGAAAGGATAATGTACTGGGAACTCCTCAGAAGAATCTGATTTGTGGTGAGGGGAGAGAGATAAAAGCTCATTTAGGAACAACATGAACATGCTGCGTAGGTAGCTGTTTATCAGTAAATATCTCCACTGAGATTAAGAAAAGCAGTAGCTTAATAAATTAAGTACTTCATGGTATGGTTACTGTACTGGTAACTCCACAAAAGAATCTGGATTGTGGTGAGGGAACAGAGAAAAAAGCTCATTTAGGACCTGCACTTACGAAGGGGGTAGGCAGCTGTATATCAGGGAGTAAACCTTCTGAGAATAAAAACAGCTGGAGCTTGTTAAGGTAATTACACAGGGGAAAGGATAAAGTACTGGGAACTCCTCAGAAGTATCTGATTTGTGGTGAGTAGAGAGACATAAAAACTCATTTAGGAACGACATGAACATGCTGCGTTCATAGCTGTTTATCAGTAAATATCTCCACTGAGATTAAGAAAAGCAGTAGCTTAATAAATTAAGTACTTCCTGGTATGGTTACTGTACTGGTAACTCCCCTAATTAATCTGGATTGTGGTGAGGGAACAGAGAAAAAAGCTCATTTAGGACCTGCACTTACGAAGGGGGTAGGCAGCTGTATATAAGGGAGTAAACCTTCTGAGAATAAATAGAGCTGGAGCTTGTTAAGGTAATTACACAGGGGAAAGGATAATGTACTGGGAACTCCTCAGAAGTATCTGAGATGTGGTGAGGGGAGAGAGATAAAAGCTCATTTAGGAACGACATGAACATGCTGCGTAGGTAGCGGTTTATCAATAAATATCTCCACTGAGATTAAGAAAAGCAGTAGCTTAATAAATTAAGTACTTCCTGGCATCGTTACTGTACTGGTAACTCCCAAAAAGAATCTTGATTGTGGTGAGGGAACAGAGAAAAAAGCTCATTTAGGACCTGCACTTACGAAGGGGGTAGGCAGCTGTATATCAGGGAGTAAACCTTCTGAGAATAAAAACAGCTGGAGCTTGTTAAGGTAATTACACAGGGGAAAGGATAAAGTACTGGGAACTCCTCAGAAGAATCTGATTTGTGGTGAGGGGAGAGAGATAAAAGCTCATTTAGGAACGAAATGAATATGCTGCGTTCGTAGCTGTTTATCAGTAAATATCTCCACTGAGATTAAGAAAAGGAGTAGCTTAATAAATTAAGTACTTCCTGGTATGGTTACTGTACTGGTAACTCCCCTAATGAATCTGGATTGTGGTGAGGGAACAGAGAAAAAAGCTCATTTAGGACCTGCACTTACGAAGGGGGTAGGCAGCTGTATATCATGGAGTAAACCTTCTGAGAATAAAAAGAGCTGGAGCTTGTTAAGGTAATTACACAGGGGAAAGGATAATGTACTGGGAACTCCTCAGAAGTATCTGAGATGTGGTGAGGGGAGAGAGATAAAAGCTCTTTTAGGAACGACATGAACATGCTGCGTAGGTAGCTGTTTATCAATAAATATCTCCACTGAGATTAAGAAAAGCAGTGCTTAATAAATTAAGTACTTCCTGGTATGGTTACTGTACTGGCAACTCCACAAAAGAATCTGGATTGTGGTGAGGGAACAGAGAAAAAAGCTCATTTAGGACCTGCACTTACGAAGGGGGTAGGCAGCTGTATATCAGGGAGTAAACCTCCTGAGAATAAAAACAGCTGGAGCTTGTTAAGGTAATTACACAGGGGAAAGGATAATGTACTGGGAACTCCTCTGAAGAATCTGATTTGTGGTGAGGGGAGAGAGATAAAAGCTCATTTAGGAACGACATGAACATGCTGCGTAGGTAGGTGTTTATCAGTAAATATCTCCACTGAGATTAAGAAAAGCAGGAGCTTAATAAATTAAGTACTTCCTGGTATTGTTACTGTACTGGTAACTCCCCAAAAGAGTCTGGATTGTGTTCAGGGAACAGAGAAAAAAGCTCATTTAGGACCTGCACTTACGAAGGGGTTAGGCAGCTGTATATCAGGGAGTAAACCTTCTGAGAATAAAAACAGCCAGAGCTTGTTAAGGTAATTACACAGGGGAAAGGATAATGTACTTGGAACTCCTCAGAAGAATCTGATTTGTGGTGAGGGGAGAGAGATGAAAGCTCATTTAGGAACGACATGAACATGCTGCGTAGGTAGCTGTTTATCAGTAAATATCTCCACTGAGATTAAGAAAAGCAGTAGCTTAATAAATTAAGTACTTCCTGGTATCGTTACTGTACTGGTAACTCCCAAAAAGAATCTGGATTGTGGTGAGGGAACAGAGAAAAAAGCTCATTTAGGACCTGCACTTACGAAGGGGGTAGGCAGCTGTATATCAGGGAGTAAACCTTCTGAGAATAAAAACAGCTGGAGCTTGTTAAGGTAATTACACAGGGGAAAGGATAATGTACTTGGAACTCCTCAGAAGAATCTGATTTGTGTTGAGTGGAGAGAGATAAAAGCTCATTTAGGAACGACATGAACATGCTGCGTAGGTAGCTGTTTGTCAGTAAATATCTCCACTGAGATTAAGAAAAGCAGTAGCTTAATAAATTAAGTACTTCCTGGTATGGTTACTGTACTGGTAACTCCCCAAAAGAATCTGGATTGTGGTGAGGGAACAGAGAAAAAAGCTCACTTAGGACATGCACTTACGAAGGGGGTAGGCAACTGTATATCAGGGAGTAAGCATTCTTAGAATAAAAACAGCTGGAGCTTGTTAAGGTAATTACACAGGTGAAAGGATAATGTAATGGGAACTCCTCAGAAGAATCTGATTTGTGGTGAGGGGAGAGAGATAAAAGCTTGTTGGAGAATTAATGTCTCCAACCAGTGGAAAAATGTAGCCCCAGCAAGGTTACTCCGATGCCTCATTAGCACACTAATAGGCCCTTGGGAACACATTCCCAGTAAGGAGTTTCTCGTGTTTGTGGGCCAAAGGAAGCCACCAGTTGTTGTGAGAATCTCCTTTTTCCCCCTACTTAGCAAGTCTCCTAGAGGAGACTTGCTTGGAGACTTGCTTGACCAGCTTCCTTTAATGTTAGATTCTCACAATAAACAGAAAAGTCTCCTCACTGTTATTTTCACAAGTACTTGGAGAAGTCAAGATAATTATAGATAATTATAGAAGTCAAGATAATTATAGTTCTACCTAGGTTGTATACAGTTCCTTGCTTTGATATCAACAATCTTTGTAGTCACTACCTCCTGTAATTAGAAAGGCATTGTATCAAGTTCCTGCCCTCACAATAGGAAATTTCCTCCACTTCTGTATTTGAGACAAATGTCATGCTGTATTGATCTTTTACCCTGTAATTGTAAAATTGGTTTTTATCCCTATATAAACCCTGGCCCTCTTGGAATAAAGTATGCATTGGTTCACTCGCCTTGCATCCCCCGTGTCCTGATTTCGACTGCAGTCCCAGGTTCAACATCTGGCGTCTGGACCCAGGGACCTGACAATTGATCCACAGGAGATTGCGGAACTGCCGAGCTCTCTAGTGAGGTGAGAGATATTTTTAATTCACAGGAGACAAGGGATCTGTGTGTAATTCACAGGAGACAAGGGATCTGTGTGGTGAGCTCCTATTTTTAATATTACGGGGTTATGGGACAAGCTAAATCAACTCCATTTTCTAATCTTATCCACCACGTACTGAAGCGGAATGGAGCTATAGTCTCCCGCTCACAGATAGACGAATGCGTACAAGCGGTGGTGGAGTTTAACCCATGGTTCCCAGAGGAAGGTACTTTAGATCTAGAAGTCTGGGAACGTGTAAAGAATAATGTGGAAAAGGCATATAGGCATGGTGAGAAAGTTCCAGTTACCTTTTGGTCTATTTGGGCATTAACACGTGCAGCTCTAAGTATGATGTGTCGGAATGCTGTCAGAACAACAGCGGCCGAACTGGAGGCTGACGTGGAGAAAGCCATGGAGACTTATAATTTGCCCGAAGAGGTAAAAACTCAAATCGGGCAGGAGTTAAAAGAGATGGCTACACCTGAGCAGTCTCCTGCCAGTGTTAACAGAGAAAAGGTAGCACCTAAAGCTAAATATGTGGCTGCTACTCATACCTCTTCAGAGAATGAGGCCGATTCATATAGCTCAGCAGGGCAGTCTGAGAGCTACAGATGCTCTAGCAATCCACCGCGACCTGCTACAAAAATGAGGCTTAAAAAGAAAAGACCACAGTTGCCAAAGCTGCCTCTATTTCCCTCTTCTTCTGATTCTGATTCTGAGGGCTTTGTTCCTCTCCGGAGCTACAGAGCCTTCCCCGTCATTAGACCCCCTCCGGTGGATGGGGTCGCACAGCCCCCTCGTTATGAGAGTATAGATATGGCCCACCTAACTCAGCTACGGAAGGCAGTAACCTTATATGGACCGCAGGCGCCATATGTTAAAGAACTAATGTCATCAATTGTCTCTGCCTATGAAAACTTGGCTCCTGAGGATTGGAAAGTTATTTGTAGAGCGCTATTAAAGCCTCAGGAATATCTACAATGGTTAATGTGGTACAGTGATGGTGCCGCCACTAAGGCAGCCCAAAATGCTCAGTCCTGTAATCCTGTCCTCCGCAGGATTACACATGCTATGCTAACAGGCACTGGGGATTATAAGCGCGCTCAGGACCAAGTAAATATCCCTAGAGAGATTCACAAACAGCTGCAGGAAATATGCCTAGAGGCATGGGGTCGAGTACGTCCCGAAGGCGAAAAAGAAGGTTCCTGGGCACGTATTATTCAAGGGGCCCAGGAACCCTACTTAGACTTCATAGCGCGCCTTCAAAAGAACATCGATAGGACAGTACAAGATGCGGCTGTTCGCGATCAATTAATTAAATTACTAGCATTTGAGAATGCTAATGAGGATTGTCAGCGTGCTATTTTGCCTGTTAAAGAGACTGGGGATATACTAGTATATGCCAAGGCTTGTCGGAATGTATATTCGGACTCTCAAAAGATGAGGCTGCTGGGACAGACTTTGGCCGCCAATCTAAAATTGCCCGACTTTGGGGAACTTAGATGTTTTGGCTGTGGAGACAAGGGACATACTAAAAGAAATTGTGTTAAGAGAAAATCGGCTAATACAAAGCCGCCGGGGAAATGCCCTCGCTGCAGACGGGGGGCGCATTGGGCCCGGGAATGTCGGTCTAAAACTGACATTGAAGGGAACATACTTTCCTTTCCATCGGGAGTAGTGCAGGGAGGAAGTGCTAAGCGTTCGGGAAACGGGGCACGGGGCCAGCCTCGTGGCCCCGCTCCAACAAACGAGGCTTTCCCACCGTCTTTTCACTACAACCAGCCACTAGCGGGAGCGCCGCAGTGGACCTTCCCTCAAGCCAGACCTTAACTCTCCCTGCTAACTCCGCTCCCATCAGAGTTAAAACTGGCATATACGGTCCCTTGCCATCGGGGACCTGGGGCTTCCTTATGGGGCGTTCTAGTTTAAATGCAAAAGGGGTGTTAGTTATACCAGGAGTAATTGACTCCGACTACACGGGAGAGATTCTAGTCCTTATGACCTCCCCTGTACCTTATGAGATTAATGCTGGGGATCGTATTGCACAATTAATTTTGCTTCCTTACATATCTATATCATCTTCTGCGAGATGTCTTAGAACAATGGGGAGCTCATTTAGTTTTCCCTTGATGTCCAGATGGATGTCTCTCCCATTAAGATTTCCTGGCGGTCAGATCGTCCAGTCTGGATTGAGCAATGGCCTTTGTCTAAAGAGAAATTGGAGGCTGCGGAACAGCTTGTTGAAGATCAGTTAGCTAAAAATCATATTGAGGTATCTACCTCTCCCTGGAACTCTCCTATTTTTGTTATTAAAAAGAAATCTGGCAAATGGAGACTACTCACTGATTTACGAGCTGTAAATGCAGCTATGATACCTATGGGTGCTTTACAACCTGGCATGCCCCAGCCATCCATGATTCCTGAAAATTGGCATATTATAGTAATAGATTTGCAAGATTGTTTCTTTACTGTTCCTTTACACCCTGAAGACCGCTCACGTTTTGCTTTTTCTTTGCCTCGAATAAACCTCCAAGGACCCCATCGACGGTTTCAATGGAAAGTTTTGCCCCAAGGCATGATGAATTCACCTACTATGTGTCAGACTTTTGTAGCCAGAGCATTAGAACCTATTAGAAAAAGATTTCCTCAAGTTTTATGCATTCACTACATGGATGATTTGCTGTTTGCTGCACCTAATAAAGATGTTCTATCAGAGTTATTGAAAATTTTGCCTTTGCATCTGCAACAGTATGGTTTGATAGTTGCCCCTGATAAGATCCAGACAGAAGAGCCATTTAAGTATCTAGGGTATTTAGTTAGGAGACAAGCAATTACCCCTCAATTAATAAAAATCCGTACTGAAGAGTTAAAAACTCTCAATGACTTTCAAAAGTTATTAGGGGACATCAATTGGCTTCGCCCTTCCTTAGGAATTCCCACATATGCGCTGCATAATCTATTTTCCATCCTTCAAGGAGATTCGGACTTAAAAAGCCCCCGAGAATTAACTGATGAGGCACCTCAGGAGCTACTCCTAGTGGAAAAGGCCCTGGCTCAAAATTCCTTAGCTCGGGTAGACTTATCTGCCCCTATTGGGTTGCTAATTTTACTTACCAAAGACTACCCTACAGGGGTGCTAGCTCAGTACAATAAGCCTTTGGAATGGATATATACCAAACACACTTTCTCCAAAACGTTAACCACCTACCCAGAGATGATCAGTTTCATTATCATGCAAGGCCATGAGAGATGCCTGCAAATCAGTGGGCAAGACGCCTACTTCATTATCACCCCTATACCTAAACAGCAGTTTGAGTTTATGTTACAAACCTCTGATCTTCTCCCTCTGGCTTTAAATGGCTTTACAGGGGAAATTTTATACCATTTACCTTCTAGTCCTCTTTGGCAATTTTTTCAAAGACAAACTTATGTTATTGATAATATTTTACTCTCTGAGCCCATTCTAAATGCTCCCAATGTTTTTGTAGATGGTACTAAAAATAACAAATGTGCTTTCTGGACAGAAGATAAATATCAAGTTTTCTTTACCCCTTGGCAATCAGCACAACAAAATGAGTTACAGGCTATTATATATGCTCTGGAAAATTTCTTGATACCTTTTAATTTAATTACTGACTCTGCTTATGCAGCACATGTTTTATGCAATATATACTCTGCTGTTATTTCTCAAATAAAACCCCCACTAAGTTCACTATTTAAACAATTACAGAACCTGTTGCGCCAGAGGCAACACTCTTTGTATGTAGTCCATATTCGAGCTCATTCTAATTTTCCAGGTCCTATGGCATACGGTAATGCTAAAGTAGATGCTTTAGTCTCTTTTGCCTCAGCAGAAGAAGATCATGCTGCCCGGCACTCTAATGCAGGTCATTTACATGTTACTTATAAAATTCCCTTTAAACAAGCTAAACAAATCATTGCTAACTGTCCTACTTGCAGACCCTTGCATCTGCGAACTCTTCCCCACGGTGCGAATCCTCGAGGATTAGCTCCCAACGAAATTTGGCAAATGGATGTAACACACATCCCTGAATTTGGCCGCTTACAATATGTGCATGTATCCATTGATACATATTCTTCTTTTATTTGGGCAACTCCTCTACCAGGGGAAAAAGGGACTCATGTCATTCAACACTTACTAGAAACATTCGCAGTCATGGGGATTCCTTCTCAAATAAAAACTGACAATACACCAGCTTATTCCAGTAAACAAGTACGAAAATTTTTAGAATTTCATAACATTTTTCATGTTACAGGAATTGAATACAATCCTCAAGGTCAAGGTATAGTAGAAAGAGCTCATTATACATTAAAAACACAAATTAAAAAACTAAAGAGGGGGAGTATGGATAGTACTGAGGGATATGCAACTTCTATGAAAAGTATTTATAAAACAGCCCGAGCTGTTATTGCAGAAGCACTATTTGTCCTTAACTTTTTAAATTTGCCTCAAGGAGATGTTTTAGCAAGAGCTGAGCGACACTTCCTAGCTCCGCCTATGCAAAACAAACCGCAGCCAGTTTGGATTAGATTGGGGGTTGGGCTAGATTGGGTCCCCGGGGAGTTGTTAACCCAGGGGCGAGGGTATGCTTATGTTTCTACAGGAGATGGCCGATCCTTCTGGCATCCACTCCGATGGGTCCGGCAACGAGTGCCCACAGAACATCAAGATCGGGACAAGACATCCTCATCCAAGCGACGAGATGATCCCAATCCAAGCCATGGCTGCCCTCAGTCTCCGTAAAAAGCCTCAAAGAGCAAGTACAGCCCCTTTACCCTCCTGGGGACAGGTAAAAGTTCTGGCTGATAAAGCCCAGAAGGTAGTAGCATCCACCGGAAAAACGTTGACTCCTGAACACCTATTCCTGGCTATGTGTGCTCTGATAACCTGCAACTCTACTACGGCAGGGGCCACCTCAGAGGTAATGTATTGGGCCTATATTCCTAACCCTCCCTTATTACGTCCATATCTATGGACAGAAGCCCCCATCTCTGTTTCTACATCTATTCCCAACTTACTCTCTCCCCCTTACGGGTCCGGTACTCCAGTTTTTCCTATGGAAGAAGGACGGTCTTTTAACTTTTCTTACTCTCACTTCTCTAAGGCTATCTGCCTAGGCCGCTCCCCATGTTACCCTTTTAGATATCAATATTGGATTCAGCATGGAGGTTCATATAACTCCAGTAGAACTCGGCTGATTAGACTGTCTTCCTGGTCTGTGGGATCTCATACCTATAAATTAGATAATTATCCTATTCCTGCTGGCCTACCTAAATGTGACAATTTTACTTACCTGAACCTGAACTTTACTGAAAGACGTTGGGAAAATTGTCGAGGAATTTTTCCAACTATTTGGAATACATCCCAACATACTTGGTATGATTGGGGACCTTTTGGTGTGTGGTTGCAAAACTGCACTGAATATAACTCATCTTGTGACCCTACTTTAACTATGAACATGTCCAATGCCATGTCTGCTAAACAGCTTTTAGGGTGGTTTGGAGCAGGCTTTGGTGACCCCCGGCCTGCTCTCGCCCACGGAGACAGGCTATTTCCTCCACAACGTCATCTCTGGAAATTAGCAGCTTCTCTGGCTCCTGTATTGCTGGCCAATGGAACTTACTCAGGAACTAAAGGATCCTCGGCCTCCTACAACTTCACAGTTGTAAAGACCTATAATATCTCTGCTTGTGTTCATTTTCCACAAGTACTGATGGTCGGCCCCATAAACATAACTAAGAATGCCATTACCTGAATAAATTGTAAATTGTATACTTGCTTGAATAACAATGTCACCTTTAATTTTAGTCAAGGTAGGATCATGATTTTAACCCAGCGCAACTCCCTTTGGGTTCCTGTTCGTATGCATCGTCCCTGGGCTGGAGGACCTGTACAAGGATTAGTAATGCAGGTTTTTAAGCGGCTTCTGAAGAGGAGTCGTCGTGCCATTGGACTGATAATTGCAGGACTTGTTGGACTGATTGCCATTGCTACAACTGCAGCAGTATCCGGAGCCGCATTGCGACAATCTGTACAAACTCATGACTTTATGGTGCAGTGGCACCAGGACTCCCACAATTTGTGGCAACACCAGCTGGAAGTAAATGCCCACCTTCAAGATGAGATAGAAGCTGTCAAAGGAGGAGTGTTTTGGCTTGGACAGAAATATCTGGCTTTACAGCAACGATTGTTTTTGAGTTGCGATTGGAATTCTAGTCATGTCTGTGTAACACCTTATAAATATAATGCCTCTGAATGTGAATGGAATGATATACAAATGCTTATAGATGGAGCCCTACTAAATGGTACGATAAGTGAACAAAGCTTGTACAGGGAGGTTTTTGAAGCTTTTCAAAAGGAATTGCCAGATGCCTCTTCTATTGACGATATAGCCCAAGGACTAGCTCAGACCTTAGAAGGACTAGACCCTAGGGGGTGGTGGCAAAGTATTACCCATAGTGTTGGAAGTGCCTCTATTGCCTTGATACTTATGTTATGTGTCTTGTTCCATCATAGCTATAATGAAGCGTTTCACTAGGAATAATTCCTCTGATGTTTTACTAACTGCCCTTAAACTTTCTAAAGAAGCGGCTGTGGAAAATTAATAAAAAAAGGGGGAAATGTTGGAGAATTAAAGTCTCCAACCAGTGGAAAAATTTAGCCCCGGCACGGTTACTCCGATGCCTCATTAGCACACTAATAGGCACTTGGGAACACATTCCCAGTAAGGAGTTTCTGGTGTTTGTGGGCCAAAGGAAGCCACCAGTTGTTGTGAGAATCTCCTTTTTCCCCCTACTTAGCAAGTCTCCTAGAGGAGACTTGCTTGGAGACTTGCTTGACCAGCTGCCTTTAATGTTAGATTCTCACAGTAAACAGAAAAGTCTCCTCACTGTTATTTTCACAAGTACTTGGAGAAGTCAAGATTGAGATAGTAGCTAGTAGATAATTATAGTTCTACCTAGGTTGTACACAGTTCCTTGCTTTGATATCAACAATCTTTGTAGTCACTACCTCCTGTAATTAGAAAGGCATTGTATCAAGTTCCTGCCCTCACAATAGGAAATTTCCTCCACTTCTGTATTTGATACAAATGTCATGCTGTATTGATCTTTTACCCTGTAATTGTAAAATTGGTTTCTATCCCTATATAAACCCTGGCCCTCTTGGAATAAAGTATGCATTGGTTCAATCGCCTTGCATCCCCCGTGTCCTGATTTCGACTGCAGTTACCCAGGTTCAAAAAAAGCTCATTTAGGAACGACATGAACATGCTTCGTAGGTAGCTGTTTATCAGTAAATATCTCCACTGAGATTAAGAAAAGCAGTAGCTTAATAAATTAAGTACTTCCTGGTAATAAATAAAGTACTTCCTGGTATGGTTACTGTACTGGTAACTCCCCAAAAGAATCTGGATTGTGGTGAGGGAACAGAGAAAAAAGCTCATTTAGGACCTGCACTTACGAAGGGGGGTAGGCACCTGTATATCAGGGAGTATTTCTTCTGAGAATAAAAACAGCTGGAGCTTCTTAAGTTAATTACACAGGGGAAAGGATAATGTACTGGGAACTCCTCAGAAGAATCTGATTTGTGGTGAGGGGAGAGAGATAAAAGCTCATTTAGGAACGACATGAACATGCTGCATAGGTAGCTGTTTATCAGTAAATATCTCCACTGAGATTAAGAAAAGCAGTAGCTTAATAAATTAAGTACTTCCTGGTATGGTTACTGTACTGGTAACTCCCCAAAAGAATCTGGATTGTGGTGAGGGAACAGAGAAAAAAGCTCATTTAGGACCTGCACTTACGAAAGGGATAGGCAGCTGTATATCAGGGAGTAAACCTTCTGAGAATAAAAACAGCGGGAGCTTGTTAAAGTAAATACACAGGGGAAAGGATATTGTACTGGGAACTCCTCAGAAGAATCTAATTTGTGGTGAGGGGAGAGAGATAAAAGCTCATTTAGGAACGACATGAACATGCTGCGTAGGTAGCTGTTTATCAGTAAATGTCTCCACTGAGATTAAGAAAAGCAGTAGCTTAATAAATGAAGTACTTCCTGGTATGGTTACTGTACTGGTAACTCCCCAAAAGAATCTAGATTGTGGTGAGGGAACAGAGAAAAAAGCTCATTTAGGACCTGCACTTACGAAGGGGGTAGGCAGCTGTATATCAGGGAGTATCCCTTCTGAGAATAGAAACAGCTGGAGCTTATTAAGGTAATTACACAGGGAAAGGATAATGTACTGGGAACTCCTCAGAAGAATCTGATTGTGGTGAGGGGAGAGAGATAAAAGCTCATTTAGGAACGACATGAAAATGCTGCATAGGTAGCTGTTTATCAGTAAATATCTCCACTGAGATTAAGAAAAGCAGTAGCTTAATAAATTAAGTACTTCCTGGTATGGTTACTGTACTGGTAACTCCCCAAAACAATCTGGATTGTGGTGAGGGAACAGAGAAAAAAGCTCATTTAGGACCTGCACTTACGAAGGGGGTAGGCAGCTGTATATCAGGGAGTATCCCTTCTGAGAATAAAAACAGCTGGAGCTTGTTAAGGTAATTACCCAGGGGAAAGGATAATGTACTGGGAACTCCACAGAAGAATCTGATTTCTGGTGAGGGGAGAGAGGTAAAAGCTTATTTAGGAACGACATGAACATGCTGCGTAGGTATCTGCTTATCAGTAAATGTCTCCACTGAGATTAAGAAAAGCAGTAGCTTAATAAATTAAGTACTTCCTGGTATGGTTACTGTACTGGTAACTCCCCAAAAGAACCTAGATTGTGGTGAGGGAACAGAGAAAAAAGCTCATTTAAGAACGACATGAACATGCTGCGTAGATAGCTGTTTATCAGAAAATATCTCCACTGAGATTAAGAAAAGGAGTAGCTTAATAAATTAAGTACTTCCTGGTATGGTTACTGTACTGGTAACACCCAAAAGAATCTGGATTGTGGTGAGTGAACAGAGAAAAAAGCTCATTTAGGACCTGCACTTACGAAGGGGGTAGGCAGATGTATATCAGGGAGTATCCCTTTTGAGAATAAAAACAGCTGCAGCTTGTTAAGGTAATTACACAGGGGAAAGGATAATGTACTGGGAACTCCTCAGAAGAATCTGATTTGTGGTGAGGGGAGAGAGATAAAAGCTCATTTAGGAACGACATGAAAATGCTGCATAGGTGCTGTTTAATAGTAAATATCTCCACTGAGATTAAGAAAAGCAGTAGCTTAATAAATTAAGTACTTCCTGGTATGGTTACTGTACTGGTAACTCCCCAAAAGAATCTGGATTGTGGTGAGGGAACAGAGAAAAAAGCTCATTTAGGACCTGCACTTACGAAGGGGGGTAGGCACCTGTATATCAGGGAGTATTTCTTCGGAGAATAAAAACAGCTGGAGCTTCTTAAGTTAATTACACAGGGGAAAGGATAATGTACTGGGAACTCCTCAGAAGAATCTGATTTGTGGTGAGGGGAGAGAGATAAAAGCTCATTTAGGAACGACATGAACATGCTGCATAGGTAGCTGTTTATCAGTAAATATCTCCACTGAGATTAAGAAAAGCAGTAGCTTAATAAATTAAGTACTTCCTGGTATGGTTACTGTACTGGTAACTCCCCAAAAGAACCTGATTGTGGTGAGGGAACAGAGAAAAAAGCTCATTTAGGACCTGACATGAAGGGTAGGCAGCTGTATATCAGAAAATATCTCCACTGAGAATAAAAACAGGGAGCTTGTAAATAAGTACTTCCTGGGGAAAGGATACTGTACTGGGAACTCCTCAGAAGAATCTGATTTGTGGTGAGGAACAGAGATAAAAGCTCATTTAGGACCTGCACTGCGAAGGTAGGTGTTTATCAGAGTATCCCTGAGATTAAGAAAAGCAGTAGCTTAATAAATTAAGTACTTCCTGGTATGGTTACTGTACTGGTAACTCCCAAAAGAATCTGATTGTGGTGAGGGGAACAGAGAAAAAAGCTCATTTAGGAACGACATGAAAATGCTGCATAGGTGCTGTTTATCAGTAAATATCTCCACTGAGATTAAGAAAAGCAGTAGCTTAATAAATTAAGTACTTCCTGGTATGGTTACTGTACTGGTAACTCCCAAAAGAATCTGGATTGTGGTGAGGGAACAGAGAAAAAAGCTCATTTAGGACCTGCACTTACGAAAGGGATAGGCAGCTGTATATCAGGGAGTAAACCTTCTGAGAATAAAAACAGCGGGAGCTTGTTAAAGTAAATACACAGGGGAAAGGATATGTACTGGGAACTCCTCAGAAGAATCTATTTGTGGTGAGGGGAGAGAGATAAAAGCTCATTTAGGAACGACATGAACATGCTGCGTAGGTAGCTGTTTATCAGTAAATGTCTCCACTGAGATTAAGAAAAGCAGTAGCTTAATAAATTAAGTACTTCCTGGTATGGTTACTGTACTGGTAACTCCCCAAAAGAATCTAGATTATACTGAGGGAACAGGAAAAAAGCTCATTTAGGACCTGCACTTACGAAGGGTGTAGGCAGCTGTATATCAGGGAGTATCCCTTCTGAGAATAGAAACAGCTGGAGCTTATTAAGGTAATTACACAGCGGAAAGGATAATGTACTGGGAACTCCTCAGAAGAATCTGATTTGTGGTGAGGGGAGAGAGATAAAAGCTCATTTAGGAACGACAGGAACATGCTGCGTAGGTAGCTGTTTATCAGTAAATATCTCCACTGAGATTAAGAAAAGCAGTGGCTTAATAAATTAAGTACTTCCTGTTATGGTTACTGTACAGGTAACTCCCCAAAAGAATCTGGATTGTGGTGAGGGAACAGAGAAAAAAGCTCATTTAGGACCTGCACTTACTAAGGGGGTAGGCAGCTGTATATCAGGGAGTATCCCTTCTGAGAATAAAAACAGCTGGAGCTTGCTAAGGTAATTACACAGGGGAAAGGATAATGGACTTGGAACTCCTCAGAAGAATCTGATTTGTGGTGAGGGGAGAGAGATAAAAGCTCATTTAGGAACGACATGAACCTGCTTTGTACGTAGCTGTTTATCAGCAAATATATCCACTGAGATT
>NW_025957881.1:0-30251 GCF_023159225.1 Perognathus longimembris pacificus | reverse complement strand
AAATTCTGAGGTCGACCTTGTAAAGATAAGGATTCAGTTCTGTCTCCTGTTTACCTTTGCTCCTGCGCGCACTGCCCTTCTCTCCACATTTATGTGTTTGTTTGTTTGTCTATCTAATCTTTTGGGGTTTTATTTCTAATGAGGTCGACCAGTTGTCTATTTATTATTTTTTTTACTACGCATCAAGCTGCGCTGCTTGTCTTTGCTCCTGTGTGCTCGCGCACTCTCGCCTTTTCCACTTATTTTTATTTTTGATTTATTTTTGATTTATTTTGTCAATTTAAAAAAAAAATACGCAACGTGCTGTGCTGTTTGTGTTTGCTTGAGTGCATTCGCGCGCTCTCGCTTTCTCCACTTTACAATTTTTTTTGTTATTATTTATCTATTCCTGAGGGTTTATCTTATTTTTTATTTGTTTATTTAAATGAAGTCGACCAGTTGCCTGCCCTTCCTTCCATTATGCGTCACCGAGACAAACTGAACAAAGTTCTGAGGTCGACCTTGTAAAGATTAAGGATTCAGGTCTGTCTGTTCTTTTCCTTTGCTCCTGCCCGCACTGCCCTTCTCTCCACATTTATGTGTTTGTTTGTTTGTCTATCTAATCTTTTTGGGTTTTTATTTCTAATGAGGTCGACCAGTTGTCTATTTATTATTTTTTTTAATACGCATTAAGCTGCGCTGCTTGTCTTTGCTTCTGTGTGCTCGTGCACTCTCGCCTTTTCCACTTATTTTTATTTTTGATTTATTTTTGATTTATTTTGTCAATTTAAAAAAAATACGCATCGTGCTGTGCTGTTTGTGTTTGCTTGAGTGCATAGGCGCGCTCTCGCTTTCTCCACTTTACAATTTTTTGTTATTATTTATCTATTCCTGAGAGTTTATCTTATTTTTTATTTGTTTATTTAAATGAAGTCGACCAGTTGCCTGCCCTTCCTTCCATTATCCGTCACAGAGACAAACTGAACAAAGTTCTGAGGTCGACCTTGTAAAGATAAGGATTCAGTTCTGTCTCCTGTTTACCTTTGCTCCTGCGCGCACTGCCCTTCTCTCCACATTTATGTGTTTGTTTGTTTGTCTATCTAATCTTTTGGGGTTTTTATTTCTAATGAGGTCGACCAGTTGTCTATTTATTATTTTTTTTACTACGCATCAAGCTGCGCTGCTTGTCTTTGCTCCTGTGTGCTCGCGCACTCTCGCCTTTTCCACTTATTTTTATTTTTGATTTATTTTTGATTTATTTTGTCAATTTAAAAAAAAATACGCATCGTGCTGTGCTGTTTGTGTTTGCTTGAGTGCATTCGCGCGCTCTCGCTTTCTCCACTTTACAATTTTGTTGTTATTATTTATCTATTCCTGAGAGTTTATCTTATTTTTTATTTGTTTATTTAAATGAAGTCGACCAGTTGCCTGCCCTTCCTTCCATTATCCGTCACCGAGACAAACTGAACAAAGTTCTGAGGTCGACCTTGTAAAGATAAGGATTCAGGTCTGTCTGCTGTTTACCTTTGCTCCTGCGCGCACTGCCCTTCTCTCCACATTTATGTGTTTGTTTGTTTGTCTATGTAATCTTTTGGGTTTTTATTTCTAATGAGGTCGACCAGTTGTCTATTTACTATTTTTTTTACTACGCATCAAGCTGCGCTGCTTGTCTTTGCTCCTGTGAGATCGCGCACTCTCGCCTTTTCCACTTATTTTTATTTTTGATTTATTTTTGATTTATTTTGTCAATTTAAAAAAAATACGCATCGTGCTGGGCTGTTTGTGTTTGCTTGAGTGCATTCGCGCGCTCTCGCTTTATCCACTTTACAATTTTTTTGTTATTATTTATCTATTCCTGAGGGTTTATCTTATTTTTTATTTGTTTATTTAAATGAAGTCGACCAGTTGCCTGCCCTTCCTTCCATTATGCGTCACCGAGACAAACTGAACAAAGTTCTGAGGTCGACCTTGTAAAGATAAGGATTCAGGTCTGTCTGCTCTTTTCCTTTGCTCCTGCCCGCACTGCCCTTCTCTCCACATTTATGTGTTTGTTTGTTTGTCTATCTAATCTTTTGGGTTTTTATTTCTAATGAGGTCGACCAGTTGTCTATTTATTATTTTTTTTACTAGCATCAAGCTGCGCTGCTTGTCTTTGCTCCTGTGTGCTCGCGCACTCTCGCCTTTTCCACTTATTTTTATTTTTGATTTATTTTGTCAATTTAAAAAAAATACGCATCGTGCTGTGCTGTTTGTGTTTGCTTGAGTGCATTCGCGCGCTCTCGCTTTCTCCACTTTACAATTTTTTGTTATTATTTATCTATTCCTGAGAGTTTATCTTATTTTTTATTTGTTTATTTAAATGAAGTCGACCAGTTGCCTGCCCTTCCTTCCATTATCCATCACCGAGACAAACTGAACAAAGTTCTGAGGTCGACCTTGTAAAGATAAGGTTTCAGGTCTGTCTCCTGTTTACCTTTGCTCCTGCGCGCACTGCCCTTCTCTCCACATTTATGTGTTTGTTTGTTTGTCTATCTAATCTTTTGGGTTTTATTTCTAATGAGGTCGACCAGTTGTCTATTTATTATTTTTTTTACTACGCATCAAGCTGCGCTGCTTGTCTTTGCTCCTGTGTGCTCGCGCACTCTCGCCTTTTCCACTTATTTTTATTTTTGATTTATTTTTGATTTATTTTGTCAATTTAAAAAAAATACGCATCGTGCTGTGCTGTTTGTGTTTGCTTGAGTGCATTAGCGCGCTCTCGCTTTCTCCACTTTACAATTTTTTGTTATTATTTATCTATTCCTGAGGGTTTATCTTATTTTTTATTTGTTTATTTAAATGAAGTCGACCAGTTGCCTGCCCTTCCTTCCATTATCCGTCACCGAGAAACAGAACAAAGCTCTGAGGTCGACCTTGTAAAGATAAAGATTCAGGTCTGTCTGCTGTTTACCTTTGCTCCTGGGCGCACTGCCCTTCTCTCCACATTTATGTGTTTGTTTGTTTGTCTATCTAATCTTTTGGGTTTTTATTTCTAATGAGGTCGACCAGTTGTCTATTTATTATTTTTTTTACTACGCATCAAGCTGCGCTGCTTGTCTTTGCTCCTGTGTGCTCGCGCACTCTCGCCTTTTCCACTTATTTTTATTTTTGATTTATTTTTGATTAATTTTGTCAATTTAAAAAAAAATACGCATCGTGCTGTGCTGTTTGTGTTTGCTTGAGTGCATTCGCGCGCTCTCGCTTTCTCCACTTTACAATTTTTTTGTTATGATTTATCTGTTCCTGAGAGTTTATCTTATTTTTTATTTGTTTATTTAAATGAAGTCGACCAGTTGCCTGCCCTTCCTTCCATTATCCGTCACCGAGACAAACTGAACAAAGTTCTGAGGTCGACCTTGTAAAGATAAGGATTCAGGTCTGTCTGCTGTTTACCTTTGCTCCTGCGCGCACTGCCCTTCTCTCCACATTTATGTGTTTGTTTGTTTGTCTATCTACTCTTTTGGGTTTTTATTTCTAATGAGGTCGACCAGTTGTCTATTTATTATTTTTTTTACTACGCATCACGCTGCGCTGCTTGTCTTTGCTCCTGTGTGCTCGCGCACTCTCGCCTTTTCCACTTATTTTTATTTTTGATTCATTTTTGATTTATTTTGTCAATTTTTAAAAAAAATACGCATCATGCTGTGCTGTTTGTGTTTGCTTGAGTGCATTCGCGCGCTCTCGCTTTCTCCACTTTACAATTTTTTTGTTATGATTTATCTATTCCTGAGAGTTTATTTTTTTTTATTTGTTTATTTAAATGAAGTCGACCAGTTGCGTGCCCTTCCTTCCATTATCCGGCACCGAGACAAACTGAACAAAGTTCTGAGGTCGACCTTGTAAATATAAGGATTCAGGTCTGTCTGCTGTTTACCTTTGCTCCTGCCCGCACTGCCCTTCTCTCCACATTTATGTGTTTGTTTGTTGGTCTATCTAATCTTTTGGGTTTTTATTTCTAATGAGGACGACCAGTTGTCTATTTATTATTTTTTTACTACGCATCAGGCTGCGCTGCTTGTCTTTGCTCCTGTGTGCTCGCGCACTCTCGCCTTTTCCACTTATTTTTATTTTTGATTTATTTTGTCAATTTTAAAGAAAATACGCATCGTGCTGTGCTGTTTGTGTTTGCTTGAGTGCATTCGCGCGCTCTCGCTTTCTCCACTTTACAATTTTTTTGTTATTATTTATCTATTCCTGAGAGTTTATCTTATTTTTTATTTGTTTATTTAAATGAAGTCGACCAGTTGCCTACCCTTCCTTCCATTATCCGTCACCGAGACAAACTGAACAAAGTTCTGAGGTCGACCTTGTAAAGATAAGGATTCAGGTCTGTCTGCTGTTTACCTTTGCTCCTGCGCGCACTGCCCTTCTCTCCACATTTATGTGTTTGTTTGTTTGTCTATCTAATCTTTTGGGTTTTTATTTCTAATGAGGTCGACCAGTTGTCTATTTATTATTTTTTTTACTACGCATCAAGCTGCGCTGCTTGTCTTTTCTCCTGTGTGCTCGCGTACTCTCGCCTTTTCCACTTATTTTTATTTTTGATTTATTTTTGATTTATTTTATCAATTTAAAAAAAATACGCATCGTGCTGTGCTGTTTGTGTTTGCTTGAGTGCATTCGCGCGCTCTCGCTTTCTCCACTTTACAATTTTTTGTTATTATTTATCTATTCCTGAGGGTTTATCTTATTTTTTATTTGTTTATTTAAATGAAGTCGACCAGTTGCCTGCCTTTCCTTCCATTATCCGTCACCGAGAAACAGAACAAAGCTCTGAGGTCGACCTTGTAAAGATAAAGATTCAGGTCTGTCTGCTGTTTACCTTTGCTCCTGGGCGCACTGCCCTTCTCTCCACATTTATGTGTTTGTTTGTTTGTCTATCTAATCTTTTGGGTTTTTATTTCTAATGAGGTCGACCAGTTGTCTATTTATTATTTTTTTTACTACGCATCAAGCTGCGCTGCTTGTCTTTGCTCCTGTGTGCTCGCGCACTCTCGCCTTTTCCACTTATTTTTATTTTTGATTTATTTTTGATTTATTTTGTCAATTTAAAAAAAAATACGCATCGTGCTGTGCTGTTTGTGTTTGCTTGAGTGCATTCGCGCGTTCTCGCTTTCTCCACTTTACAATTTTTTTGTTATGATTTATCTGTTCCTGAGAGTTTATCTTATTTTTTATTTGTTTATTTAAATGAAGTCGACCAGTTGCCTGCCCTTCCTTCCATTATCCGTCACCGAGACAAACTGAACAAAGTTCTGAGGTCGACCTTGTAAAGATAAGGATTCAGGTCTGTCTGCTGTTTACCTTTGCTCCTGCGCGCACTGCCCTTCTCTCCACATTTATGTGTTTGTTTGTTTGTCTATCTACTCTTTTGGGTTTTTATTTCTAATGAGGTCGACCAGTTGTCTATTTATTATTTTTTTTACTACGCATCACGCTGCGCTGCTTGTCTTTGCTCCTGTGTGCTCGCGCACTCTCGCCTTTTCCACTTATTTTTATTTTTGATTCATTTTTGATTTATTTTGTCAATTTTTAAAAAAAATACGCATCATGCTGTGCTGTTTGTGTTTGCTTGAGTGCATTCGCGCGCTCTCGCTTTCTCCACTTTACAATTTTTTTGTTATGATTTATCTATTCCTGAGAGTTTATTTTTTTTTATTTGTTTATTTAAATGAAGTCGACCAGTTGCGTGCCCTTCCTTCCATTATCCGGCACCGAGACAAACTGAACAAAGTTCTGAGGTCGACCTTGTAAATATAAGGATTCAGGTCTGTCTGCTGTTTACCTTTGCTCCTGCCCGCACTGCCCTTCTCTCCACATTTATGTGTTTGTTTGTTGGTCTATCTAATCTTTTGGGTTTTTATTTCTAATGAGGACGACCAGTTGTCTATTTATTATTTTTTTACTACGCATCAGGCTGCGCTGCTTGTCTTTGCTCCTGTGTGCTCGCGCACTCTCGCCTTTTCCACTTATTTTTATTTTTGATTTATTTTGTCAATTTTAAAGAAAATACGCATCGTGCTGTGCTGTTTGTGTTTGCTTGAGTGCATTCGCGCGCTCTCGCTTTCTCCACTTTACAATTTTTTTGTTATTATTTATCTATTCCTGAGAGTTTATCTTATTTTTTATTTGTTTATTTAAATGAAGTCGACCAGTTGCCTACCCTTCCTTCCATTATCCGTCACCGAGACAAACTGAACAAAGTTCTGAGGTCGACCTTGTAAAGATAAGGATTCAGGTCTGTCTGCTGTTTACCTTTGCTCCTGCGCGCACTGCCCTTCTCTCCACATTTATGTGTTTGTTTGTTTGTCTATCTAATCTTTTGGGTTTTTATTTCTAATGAGGTCGACCAGTTGTCTATTTATTATTTTTTTTACTAAGCATCAAGCTGCGCTGCTTGTCTTTGCTTCTGTGTGCTCGTGAACTCTCGCCTTTTCCACTTATTTTTATTTTTGATTTATTTTGTCAATTTAAAAAAATACGCATCGTGCTGTGCTGTTTGTGTTTGCTTGAGTGCATACGCGCGCTCTCGCTTTCTCCACTTTACAATTTTTTGTTATTATTTATCTATTCCTGAGAGTTTATCTTATTTTTTATTTGTTTATTTAAATGAAGTCGACCAGTTGCCTGCCCTTCCTTCCATTATCCGTCACAGAGACAAACTGAACAAAGTTCTGAGGTCGACCTTGTAAAGATAAGGTTTCAGTTCTGTCTCCTGTTTACCTTTGCTCCTGCGCGCACTGCCCTTCTCTCCACATTTATGTGTTTGTTTGTTTGTCTATCTAATCTTTTGGGGTTTTATTTCTAATGAGGTCGACCAGTTGTCTATTTATTATTTTTTTTACTACGCATCAAGCTGCGCTGCTTGTCTTTGCTCCTGTGTGCTCGCGCACTCTCGCCTTTTCCACTTATTTTTATTTTTGATTTATTTTTGATTTATTTTGTCAATTTAAAAAAAAATACGCATCGTGCTGTGCTGTTTGTGTTTGCTTGAGTGCATTCGCGCGCTCTCGCTTTCTCCACTTTACAATTTTTTTGTTATTATTTATCTATTCCTGAGAGTTTATCTTATTTTTTATTTGTTTATTTAAATGAAGTCGACCAGTTGCCTGCCCTTCCTTCCATTATCCGTCACCGAGACAAACTGAACAAAGTTCTGAGGTCGACCTTGTAAAGATAAGGATTCAGGTCTGTCTGCTGTTTACCTTTGCTCCTGGGCGCACTGCCCTTCTCTCCACATTTATGTGTTTGTTTGTTTGTCTATCTAATCTTTTGGGTTTTTATTTCTAATGAGGTCGACCAGTTGTCTATTTATTATTTTTTTTACTACGCATCAAGCTGCGCTGCTTGTCTTTGCTCCTGTGTGCTCGCGCACTCTCGCCTTTTCCACTTATTTTTATTTTTGATTTATTTTTGATTTATTTTGTCAATTTAAAAAAAAATACGCATCGTGCTGTGCTGTTTGTGTTTGCTTGAGTGCATTCGCGCGCTCTCGCTTTCTCCACTTTACAATTTTTTTGTTATGATTTATCTATTCCTGAGAGTTTATCTTATTTTTTATTTGTTTATTTAAATGAAGTCGACCAGTTGCCTGCCCTTCCTTCCATTATCCGTCACCGAGACAAACTGAACAAAGTTCTGAGGTCGACCTTGTAAAGATAAGGATTCAGGTCTGTCTGCTGTTTACCTTTGCTCCTGCGCGCACTGCCCTTCTCTCCACATTTATGTGTTTGTTTGTTTGTCTATCTAATCTTTTGGGTTTTTATTTCTAATGAGGTCGACCAGTTGTCTATTTATTATTTTTTTTACTACGCATCACGCTGCGCTGCTTGTCTTTGCTCCTGTGTGCTCGCGCACTCTCGCCTTTTCCACTTATTTTTATTTTTGATTATTTTTGATTTATTTTGTCAATTTTTAAAAAAAATACGCATCGTGCTGTGCTGTTTGTGTTTGCTTGAGTGCATTCGCGCTCTCGCTTTCTCCACTTTACAATTTTTTTGTTATTATTTATCTATTCCTGAGAGTTTATTTTTTTTTATTTGTTTATTTAAATGAAGTCGACCAGTTGCTGCCCTTCCTTCCATTATCCGTCACCGAGACAAACTGAACAAAGTTCTGAGGTCGACCTTGTAAAGATAAGGATTCAGGTCTGTCTGCTGTTTACCTTTGCTCCTGCCCGCACTGCCCTTCTCTCCACATTTATGTGTTTGTTTGTTGTCTATCTAATCTTTTGGGTTTTTATTTCTAATGAGGTCGACCAGTTGTCTATTTATTATTTTTTTTACTACGCATCAAGCTGCGCTGCTTGTCTTTGCTCCTGTGTGCTCGCGCACTCTCGCCTTTTCCACTTATTTTTATTTTTGATTTATTTTGTCAATTTTAAAAAAATACGCATCGTGCTGTGCTGTTTGTGTTTGCTTGAGTGCATTCGCGCGCTCTCGCTTTCTCCACTTTACAATTTTTTTGTTATTATTTATCTATTCCTGAGAGTTTATCTTATTTTTTATTTGTTTATTTAAATGAAGTCGACCAGTTGCCTGCCCTTCCTTCCATTATCCGTCACCGAGACAAACTGAACAAAGTTCTGAGGTCGACCTTGTAAAGATAAGGATTCAGGTCTGTCTGCTGTTTACCTTTGCTCCTGCGCGCACTGCCCTTCTCTCCACATTTATGTGTTTGTTTGTTTGTCTATCTAATCTTTTGGGTTTTTATTTCTAATGAGGTCGACCAGTTGTCTATTTATTATTTTTTTTACTACGCATCAAGCTGCGCTGCTTGTCTTTGCTCCTGTGTGCTCGCGCACTCTCGCCTTTTCCACTTATTTTTATTTTTGATTTATTTTTGATTTATTTTATCAATTTTAAAAAAAATACGCATCGTGCTGTGCTGTTTGTGTTTGCTTGAGTGCATTCGCGCGCTCTCGCTTTCTCCACTTTACAATTTTTTTGTTATTATTTATCTATTCCTGAGAGTTTATCTTATTTTTTATTTGTTTATTTAAATGAAGTCGACCAGTTGCCTGCCTTCCTTCCATTATCCGTCACCGAGACAAACTGAACAAAGTTCTGAGGTCGACCTTGTAAAGATAAGGATTCAGGTCTGTCTGCTGTTTACCTTTGCTCCTGGCGCACTGCCCTTCTCTCCACATTTATGTGTTTGTTTGTTTGTCTATCTAATCTTTTGGGTTTTTATTTCTAATGAGGTCGACCAGTTGTCTATTTATTATTTTTTTTACTACGCATCAAGCTGCGCTGCTTGTCTTTGCTCCTGTGTGCTCGCGCACTCTCGCCTTTTCCACTTATTTTTATTTTTGATTTATTTTTGATTTATTTTGTCAATTTAAAAAAAAATACGCATCGTGCTGTGCTGTTTGTGTTTGCTTGAGTGCATTCGCGCGTTCTCGCTTTCTCCACTTTACAATTTTTTTGTTATTATTTATCTATTCCTGAGAGTTTATCTTATTTTTTATTTGTTTATTTAAATGAAGTCGACCAGTTGCCTGCCCTTCCTTCCATTATCCGTCACCGAGACAAACTGAACAAAGTTCTGAGGTCGACCTTGTAAAGATAAGGATTCAGGTCTGTCTGCTGTTTACCTTTGCTCCTGCGCGCACTGCCCTTCTCTCCACATTTATGTGTTTGTTTGTTTGTCTATCTAATCTTTTGGGTTTTTATTTCTAATGAGGTCGACCAGTTGTCTATTTATTATTTTTTTTACTACGCATCAAGCTGCGCTGCTTGTCTTTGCTCCTGTGTGCTCGCGCACTCTCGCCTTTTCCACTTATTTTTATTTTTGATTATTTTTGATTTATTTTGTCAATTTAAAAAAAATACGCATCGTGCTGTGCTGTTTGTGTTTGCTTGAGTGCATTCGCGCGCTCTCGCTTTCTCCACTTTACAATTTTTTTGTTATGATTTATCTATTCCTGAGAGTTTATCTTATTTTTTATTTGTTTATTTAAATGAAGTCGACCAGTTGCCTGCCCTTCCTTCCATTATCCGTCACCGAGACAAACTGAACAAAGTTCTGAGGTCGACCTTGTAAAGATAAGGATTCAGGTCTGTCTGCTGTTTACCTTTGCTCCTGCGCGCACTGCCCTTCTCTCCACATTTATGTGTTTGTTTGTTTGTCTATCTAATCTTTTGGGTTTTTATTTCTAATGAGGTCGACCAGTTGTCTATTTATTATTTTTTTTACTACGCATCAGGCTGCGCTGCTTGTCTTTGCTCCTGTGTGCTCGCGCACTCTCGCCTTTTCCACTTATTTTTATTTTTTTATTTTTGATTTATTTTGTCAATTTTAAAAAAAATACGCATCGTGCTGTGCTGTTTGTGTTTGCTTGAGTGCATTCGCGCGCTCTCGCTTTCTCCACTTTACAATTTTTTTGTTATTATTTATCTATTCCTGAGAGTTTATCTTATTTTTTATTTGTTTATTTAAATGAAGTCGACCAGTTGCCTGCCCTTCCTTCCATTATCCGTCACCGAGACAAACTGAACAAAGTTCTGAGGTCGACCTTGTAAAGATAAGGATTCAGGTCTGTCTGCTGTTTACCTTTGCTCCTGCGCGCACTGCCCTTCTCTCCACATTTATGTGTTTGTTTGTTTGTCTATCTAATCTTTTGGGTTTTTATTTCTAATGAGGTCGACCAGTTGTCTATTTATTATTTTTTTTACTACGCATCAAGCTGCGCTGCTTGTCTTTGCTCTGTGTGCTCGTGCACTCTCGCCTTTTCCACTTATTTTTATTTTTGATTTATTTTGTCAATTTTAAAAAAATACGCATCGTGCTGTGCTGTTTGTGTTTGCTTGAGTGCATTCGCGCGCTCTCGCTTTCTCCACTTTACAATTTTTTTGTTATTATTTATCTATTCCTGAGAGTTTATCTTATTTTTTATTTGTTTATTTAAATGAAGTCGACCAGTTGCCTGCCCTTCCTTCCATTATCCGTCACGAGACAAACTGAACAAAGTTCTGAGGTCGACCTTGTAAAGATAAGGATTCAGGTCTGTCTGCTGTTTACCTTTGCTCCTGCGCGCACTGCCCTTCTCTCCACATTTATGTGTTTGTTTGTTTGTCTATCTAATCTTTTGGGTTTTTATTTCTAATGAGGTCGACCAGTTGTCTATTTATTATTTTTTTTACTACGCATCAAGCTGCGCTGCTTGTCTTTGCTCCTGTGTGCTCGCGCACTCTCGCCTTTTCCACTTATTTTTATTTTTGATTTATTTTTGATTTATTTTGTCAATTTAAAAAAAAATACGCATCGTGCTGTGCTGTTTGTGTTTGCTTGAGTGCATTCGCGCGCTCTCGCTTTCTCCACTTTACAATTTTTTGTTATTATTTATCTATTCCTGAGAGTTTATCTTATTTTTTATTTGTTTATTTAAATGAAGTCGACCAGTTGCCTGCCCTTCCTTCCATTATCCGTCACCGAGAAACATGAACAAAGTTCTGAGGTCGACCTTGTAAAGATAAGGATTCAGGTCTGTCTGCTGTTTACCTTTGCTCCTGGCGCACTGCCCTTCTCTCCACATTTATGTGTTTGTTTGTTTGTCTATCTAATCTTTTGGGTTTTTATTTCTAATGAGGTCGACCAGTTGTCTATTTATTATTTTTTTTACTACGCATCAAGCTGCGCTGCTTGTCTTTGCTCCTGTGTGCTCGCGCACTCTCGCCTTTTCCACTTATTTTTATTTTTGATTTATTTTTGATTTATTTTGTCAATTTAAAAAAAATACGCATCGTGCTGTGCTGTTTGTGTTTGCTTGAGTGCATTCGCGCGCTCTCGCTTTCTCCACTTTACAATTTTTTTGTTATGATTTATCTATTCCTGAGAGTTTATCTTATTTTTTATTTGTTTATTTAAATGAAGTCGACCAGTTGCCTGCCCTTCCTTCCATTATCCGTCACCGAGACAAACTGAACAAAGTTCTGAGGTCGACCTTGTAAAGATAAGGATTCAGGTCTGTCTGCTGTTTACCTTTGCTCCTGCGCGCACTGCCCTTCTCTCCACATTTATGTGTTTGTTTGTTTGTCTATCTAATCTTTTGGGTTTTTATTTCTAATGAGGTCGACCAGTTGTCTATTTATTATTTTTTTTACTACGCATCAAGCTGCGCTGCTTGTCTTTGCTCCTGTGTGCTCGCGCACTCTCGCCTTTTCCACTTATTTTTATTTTTGATTATTTTTGATTTATTTTGTCAATTTAAAAAAAATACGCATCGTGCTGTGCTGTTTGTGTTTGCTTGAGTGCATTCGCGCGCTCTCGCTTTCTCCACTTTACAATTTTTTTGTTATGATTTATCTATTCCTGAGAGTTTATCTTATTTTTTATTTGTTTATTTAAATGAAGTCGACCAGTTGCCTGCCCTTCCTTCCATTATCCGGTCACCGAGACAAACTGAACAAAGTTCTGAGGTCGACCTTGTAAAGATAAGGATTCAGGTCTGTCTGCTGTTTACCTTTGCTCCTGCGCGCACTGCCCTTCTCTCCACATTTATGTGTTTGTTTGTTGTCTATCTAATCTTTTGGGTTTTATTTCTAATGAGGACGACCAGTTGTCTATTTATTATTTTTTTTACTACGCATCAAGCTGCGCTGCTTGTCTTTGCTCCTGTGTGCTCGCGCACTCTCGCCTTTTCCACTTATTTTTATTTTTGATTTATTTTGTCAATTTTAAAGAAAATACGCATCGTGCTGTGCTGTTTGTGTTTGCTTGAGTGCATTCGCGCGCTCTCGCTTTCTCCACTTTACAATTTTTTTGTTATTATTTATCTATTCCTGAGAGTTTATCTTATTTTTTATTTGTTTATTTAAATGAAGTCGACCAGTTGCCTACCCTTCCTTCCATTATCCGTCACCGAGACAAACTGAACAAAGTTCTGAGGTCGACCTTGTAAAGATAAGGATTCAGGTCTGTCTGCTGTTTACCTTTGCTCCTGCGCGCACTGCCCTTCTCTCCACATTTATGTGTTTGTTTGTTTGTCTATCTAATCTTTTGGGTTTTTATTTCTAATGAGGTCGACCAGTTGTCTATTTATTATTTTTTTTACTACGCATCAAGCTGCGCTGCTTGTCTTTTCTCCTGTGTGCTCGCGTACTCTCGCCTTTTCCACTTATTTTTATTTTTGATTTATTTTTGATTTATTTTATCAATTTAAAAAAAATACGCATCGTGCTGTGCTGTTTGTGTTTGCTTGAGTGCATTCGCGCGCTCTCGCTTTCTCCACTTTACAATTTTTTGTTATTATTTATCTATTCCTGAGGGTTTATCTTATTTTTTATTTGTTTATTTAAATGAAGTCGACCAGTTGCCTGCCTTTCCTTCCATTATCCGTCACCGAGAAACAGAACAAAGCTCTGAGGTCGACCTTGTAAAGATAAAGATTCAGGTCTGTCTGCTGTTTACCTTTGCTCCTGGGCGCACTGCCCTTCTCTCCACATTTATGTGTTTGTTTGTTTGTCTATCTAATCTTTTGGGTTTTTATTTCTAATGAGGTCGACCAGTTGTCTATTTATTATTTTTTTTACTACGCATCAAGCTGCGCTGCTTGTCTTTGCTCCTGTGTGCTCGCGCACTCTCGCCTTTTCCACTTATTTTTATTTTTGATTTATTTTTGATTTATTTTGTCAATTTAAAAAAAAATACGCATCGTGCTGTGCTGTTTGTGTTTGCTTGAGTGCATTCGCGCGTTCTCGCTTTCTCCACTTTACAATTTTTTTGTTATGATTTATCTGTTCCTGAGAGTTTATCTTATTTTTTATTTGTTTATTTAAATGAAGTCGACCAGTTGCCTGCCCTTCCTTCCATTATCCGTCACCGAGACAAACTGAACAAAGTTCTGAGGTCGACCTTGTAAAGATAAGGATTCAGGTCTGTCTGCTGTTTACCTTTGCTCCTGCGCGCACTGCCCTTCTCTCCACATTTATGTGTTTGTTTGTTTGTCTATCTACTCTTTTGGGTTTTTATTTCTAATGAGGTCGACCAGTTGTCTATTTATTATTTTTTTTACTACGCATCACGCTGCGCTGCTTGTCTTTGCTCCTGTGTGCTCGCGCACTCTCGCCTTTTCCACTTATTTTTATTTTTGATTCATTTTTGATTTATTTTGTCAATTTTTAAAAAAAATACGCATCATGCTGTGCTGTTTGTGTTTGCTTGAGTGCATTCGCGCGCTCTCGCTTTCTCCACTTTACAATTTTTTTGTTATGATTTATCTATTCCTGAGAGTTTATTTTTTTTTATTTGTTTATTTAAATGAAGTCGACCAGTTGCGTGCCCTTCCTTCCATTATCCGGCACCGAGACAAACTGAACAAAGTTCTGAGGTCGACCTTGTAAATATAAGGATTCAGGTCTGTCTGCTGTTTACCTTTGCTCCTGCCCGCACTGCCCTTCTCTCCACATTTATGTGTTTGTTTGTTGGTCTATCTAATCTTTTGGGTTTTTATTTCTAATGAGGACGACCAGTTGTCTATTTATTATTTTTTTACTACGCATCAGCTGCGCTGCTTGTCTTTGCTCCTGTGTGCTCGCGCACTCTCGCCTTTTCCACTTATTTTTATTTTTGATTTATTTTGTCAATTTTAAAGAAAATACGCATCGTGCTGTGCTGTTTGTGTTTGCTTGAGTGCATTCGCGCGCTCTCGCTTTCTCCACTTTACAATTTTTTTGTTATTATTTATCTATTCCTGAGAGTTTATCTTATTTTTTATTTGTTTATTTAAATGAAGTCGACCAGTTGCCTACCCTTCCTTCCATTATCCGTCACCGAGACAAACTGAACAAAGTTCTGAGGTCGACCTTGTAAAGATAAGGATTCAGGTCTGTCTGCTGTTTACCTTTGCTCCTGCGCGCACTGCCCTTCTCTCCACATTTATGTGTTTGTTTGTTTGTCTATCTAATCTTTTGGGTTTTTATTTCTAATGAGGTCGACCAGTTGTCTATTTATTATTTTTTTTACTACGCATCAAGCTGCGCTGCTTGTCTTTTCTCCTGTGTGCTCGCGTACTCTCGCCTTTTCCACTTATTTTTATTTTTGATTTATTTTTGATTTATTTTATCAATTTAAAAAAAATACGCATCGTGCTGTGCTGTTTGTGTTTGCTTGAGTGCATTCGCGCGCTCTCGCTTTCTCCACTTTACAATTTTTTTTGTTATTATTTAACTATTCCTGAGAGTTTATCTTATTTTTTATTTGTGTATTTAAATGAAGTCGACCAGTTGCCTGCCCTTCCTTCCATTATCCGTCACCGAGAAAATGAACAAAGTTATGAGGTCGACCTTGTAAAGATAAGGATTCAGGTCTGTCTGCTGTTTACCTTTGCTCCTGCGCGCACTGCCCTTCTCTCCACATTTATGTGTTTGTTTGTTTGTCTATCTAATCTTTTGGGTTTTTATTTCTAATGAGGTCGACCAGTTGTCTATTTATTATTTTTTTACTACGCATCAAGCTGCGCTGCTTGTCTTTGCTCCTGTGTGCTCGCGCACTCTCGCCTTTTCCACTTATTTTTATTTTTGATTTATTTTGTCAATTTAAAAAAAATACGCATCGTGCTGTGCTGTTTGTGTTTGCTTGAGTGCATTCGAGCGCTCTCGCTTTCTCCACTTTACAATTTTTTTGTTATTATTTATCTATTCCTGAGAGTTTATCTTATTTTTTATTTGTTTATTTAAATGAAGTCGACCAGTTGCCTGCCCTTCCTTCCATTACCCATCACCGAGACAAACTGAACAAAGTTCTGAGGTCGACCTTGTAAAGATAAGGATTCAGGTCTGCCTGCTGTTTACCTTTGCTCCTGCCCGCACTGCCCTTCTCTCCACATTTATGTGTTTGTTTGATTGTCTATCTAATCTTTTGGGTTTTTATTTCTAATGAGGTCGACCAGTTGTCTATTTATTATTTTTTTTACTACGCATCAAGCTGCGCTGCTTGTCTTTGCTCCTGTGTGCCTTTTCCTCTTATTTTTATTTTTGATTTATTTTTGATTTATTTTGTCAATTTAAAAAAAATACGCATCGTGCTGTGCTGTTTGTGTTTGCTTGAGTGCATTCGCGCGCTCTCGCTTTCTCCACTTTACAATTTTTTTGTTATAATTTATCTATTCCTGAGGGTTTATCTTATTTTTTATTTGTTTATTTAAATGAAGTCGACCAGTTGCCTGCCCTTCCTTCCATTATCCGTCACCGAGACAAAATGAACAAAGTTCGGAAGTCGACCTTGTAAAGATAAGGATTCAGATCTGCCTGCTGTTTACCTTTGCTCCTGCGCGCACTGCCCTTCTCTCCACATTTATGTGTTTGTTTGTCTATCTAATCTTTTGGGTTTTTATTTCTAATGAGGTTGACCAGTTGTCTATTTATTATTTTTTTTACTACGCATCAAGCTGCGCTGCTTGTCTTTGCTCCTGTGTGCTCGCGCACTCTCGCCTTTTCCACTTATTTTTATTTTTGATTTATTTTTGATTTATTTTGTCAATTTTAAAAAAAAATAGGCATCGTGCTGTGCTGTTTGTGTTTGCTTGAGTGCATTCGCGCGTTCTCGCTTTCTCCACTTTACAATTTTTTGTTATGATTTATCTATTCCTGAGAGTTTATCTTATTTTTTATTTGTTTTTTTAAATGAAGTCGACCAGTTGCCTGCCCTTCCTTCCATTATCCGTCACCGAGACAAACTGAACAAAGTTGTGAGGTCGACCTTGTAAAGATAAGGATTCAGGTCTGTCTGCTGTTTACCTTTGCTCCTGCGCGCACTGCCCTTCTCTCCACATTTATGTGTTTGTTTGTTTGTCTATCTAATCTTTTGGGTTTTTATTTCTAATGAGGTCGACCAGTTGTCTATTTATTATTTTTTTTACTACGCATCAAGCTGCGCTGCTTGTCTTTTCTCCTGTGTGCTCGCGTACTCTCGCCTTTTCCACTTATTTTTATTTTTGATTTATTTTTGATTTATTTTATCAATTTAAAAAAAATACGCATCGTGCTGTGCTGTTTGTGTTTGCTTGAGTGCATTCGCGCGCTCTCGCTTTCTCCACTTTACAATTTTTTTTGTTATTATTTAACTATTCCTGAGAGTTTATCTTATTTTTTATTTGTGTATTTAAATGAAGTCGACCAGTTGCCTGCCCTTCCTTCCATTATCCGTCACCGAGAAAAAATGAACAAAGTTCTGAGGTCGACCTTGTAAAGATAAGGATTCAGGTCTGTCTGCTGTTTACCTTTGCTCCTGCGCGCACTGCCCTTCTCTCCACATTTATGTGTTTGTTTGTTTGTCTATCTAATCGTTTGGGTTTTTATTTCTAATGAGGTCGACCAGTTGTCTATTTATTATTTTTTTACTACGCATCAAGCTGCGCTGCTTGTCTTTGCTCCTGTGTGCTCGCGCACTCTCGCCTTTTCCACTTATTTTTATTTTTGATTTATTTTGTCAATTTAAAAAAAATACGCATCGTGCTGTGCTGTTTGTGTTTGCTTGAGTGCATTCGAGCGCTCTCGCTTTCTCCACTTTACAATTTTTTTTGTTATGATTTATCTATTCCTGAGAGTTTATCTTATTTTTTATTTGTTTATTTAAATGAAGTCGACCAGTTGCCTGCCCTTCCTTCCATTACCCATCACCGAGACAAACTGAACAAAGTTCTGAGGTCGACCTTGTAAAGATAAGGATTCAGGTCTGCCTGCTGTTTACCTTTGCTCCTGCCCGCACTGCCCTTCTCTCCACATTTATGTGTTTGTTTGATTGTCTATCTAATCTTTTGGGTTTTTATTTCTAATGAGGTCGACCAGTTGTCTATTTATTATTTTTTTTACTACGCATCAAGCTGCGCTGCTTGTCTTTGCTCCTGTGTGCCTTTTCCTCTTATTTTTATTTTTGATTTATTTTTGATTTATTTTGTCAATTTAAAAAAAAATACGCATCGTGCTGTGCTGTTTGTGTTTGCTTGAGTGCATTCGCGCGCTCTCGCTTTCTCCACTTTACAATTTTTTTGTTATTATTTATCTATTCCTGAGGGTTTATCTTATTTTTTTTGTTTATTTAAATGAAGTCGACCAGTTGCCTGCCCTTCCTTCCATTATCCGTCACCGAGACAAACTGAACAAAGTTCTGAGGTCGACCTTGTAAAGATAAGGATTCATGTCTGTCTGCTGTTTACCTTTGCTCCTGCGCGCACTGCCCTTCTCTCCACTTTTATGTGTTTGTTTGTTTGTCTATCTAATCTTTTGGGTTTTTATTTCTAATGAGGTCGACCAGTTGTCTATTTATTATTTTTTTTACTACGCATCAAGCTGCGCTGCTTGTCTTTGCTCCTGTGTGCTCGCGCACTCTCGCCTTTTCCACTTATTTTTATTTTTGATTTATTTTGTCAATTTTAAAAAAAATTACGCATCGTGCTGTGCTGTTTGTGTTTGCTTGAGTGCATTCGCGCGCTCTCGCTTTCTCCACTTTACAATTTTTTTGTTATTATTTATCTATTCCTGAGAGTTTATCTTATTTTTTATTTGTTTATTTAAATGAAGTCGACCAGTTGCCTGCCCTTCCTTCCATTATCCGTCACCGAGACAAACTGAACAAAGTTCTGAGGTCGACCTTGTAAAGCTAAGGATTCAGTTCTGTCTGCTGTTTACCTTTGCTCCTGCCCGCACTGCCCTTCTCTCCACATTTATTTGTTTGTTTGTTTGTCTATCTACTCTTTTGGGTTTTTATTTCTAATGAGGTCGACCAGTTGTCTATTTATTATTTTTTTTACTACGCATCACGCTGCGCTGCTTGTCTTTGCTCCTGTGTGCTCGCGCACTCTCGCCTTTTCCACTTATTTTTATTTTTGATTCATTTTTGATTTATTTTGTCAATTTTAAAAAAAAAATACGCATCATGCTGTGCTGTTTGTGTTTGCTTGAGTGCATTCGCGCGCTCTCGCTTTCTCCACTTTACAATTTTTTTGTTATGATTTATCTATTCCTGAGAGTTTATTTTTTTTTATTTGTTTATTTAAATGAAGTCGACCAGTTGCGTGCCCTTCCTTCCATTATCCGGCACCGAGACAAACTGAACAAAGTTCTGAGGTCGACCTTGTAAATATAAGGATTCAGGTCTGTCTGCTGTTTACCTTTGCTCCTGCCCGCACTGCCCTTCTCTCCACATTTATGTGTTTGTTTGTTGGTCTATCTAATCTTTTGGGTTTTTATTTCTAATGAGGACGACCAGTTGTCTATTTATTATTTTTTTACTACGCATCAGGCTGCGCTGCTTGTCTTTGCTCCTGTGTGCTCGCGCACTCTCGCCTTTTCCACTTATTTTTATTTTTGATTTATTTTGTCAATTTTAAAGAAAATACGCATCGTGCTGTGCTGTTTGTGTTTGCTTGAGTGCATTCGCGCGCTCTCGCTTTCTCCACTTTACAATTTTTTTGTTATTATTTATCTATTCCTGAGAGTTTATCTTATTTTTTATTTGTTTATTTAAATGAAGTCGACCAGTTGCCTGCCCTTCCTTCCATTACCCATCACCGAGACAAACTGAACAAAGTTCTGAGGTCGACCTTGTAAAGATAAGGATTCAGGTCTGCCTGCTGTTTACCTTTGCTCCTGCCCGCACTGCCCTTCTCTCCACATTTATGTGTTTGTTTGATTGTCTATCTAATCTTTTGGGTTTTTATTTCTAATGAGGTCGACCAGTTGTCTATTTATTATTTTTTTTACTACGCATCAAGCTGCGCTGCTTGTCTTTGCTCCTGTGTGCCTTTTCCTCTTATTTTTATTTTTGATTTATTTTTGATTTATTTTGTCAATTTAAAAAAAATACGCATCGTGCTGTGCTGTTTGTGTTTGCTTGAGTGCATTCGCGCGCTCTCGCTTTCTCCACTTTACAATTTTTTTGTTATAATTTATCTATTCCTGAGGGTTTATCTTATTTTTTATTTGTTTATTTAAATGAAGTCGACCAGTTGCCTGCCCTTCCTTCCATTATCCGTCACCGAGACAAAATGAACAAAGTTCGGAAGTCGACCTTGTAAAGATAAGGATTCAGATCTGCCTGCTGTTTACCTTTGCTCCTGCGCGCACTGCCCTTCTCTCCACATTTATGTGTTTGTTTGTCTATCTAATCTTTTGGGTTTTTATTTCTAATGAGGTTGACCAGTTGTCTATTTATTATTTTTTTTACTACGCATCAAGCTGCGCTGCTTGTCTTTGCTCCTGTGTGCTCGCGCACTCTCGCCTTTTCCACTTATTTTTATTTTTGATTTATTTTTGATTTATTTTGTCAATTTTAAAAAAAAATAGGCATCGTGCTGTGCTGTTTGTGTTTGCTTGAGTGCATTCGCGCGTTCTCGCTTTCTCCACTTTACAATTTTTTGTTATGATTTATCTATTCCTGAGAGTTTATCTTATTTTTTATTTGTTTTTTTAAATGAAGTCGACCAGTTGCCTGCCCTTCCTTCCATTATCCGTCACCGAGACAAACTGAACAAAGTTGTGAGGTCGACCTTGTAAAGATAAGGATTCAGGTCTGTCTGCTGTTTACCTTTGCTCCTGCGCGCACTGCCCTTCTCTCCACATTTATGTGTTTGTTTGTTTGTCTATCTAATCTTTTGGGTTTTTATTTCTAATGAGGTCGACCAGTTGTCTATTTATTATTTTTTTTACTACGCATCAAGCTGCGCTGCTTGTCTTTTCTCCTGTGTGCTCGCGTACTCTCGCCTTTTCCACTTATTTTTATTTTTGATTTATTTTTGATTTATTTTATCAATTTAAAAAAAATACGCATCGTGCTGTGCTGTTTGTGTTTGCTTGAGTGCATTCGCGCGCTCTCGCTTTCTCCACTTTACAATTTTTTTTGTTATTATTTAACTATTCCTGAGAGTTTATCTTATTTTTTATTTGTGTATTTAAATGAAGTCGACCAGTTGCCTGCCCTTCCTTCCATTATCCGTCACCGAGAAAAAATGAACAAAGTTCTGAGGTCGACCTTGTAAAGATAAGGATTCAGGTCTGTCTGCTGTTTACCTTTGCTCCTGCGCGCACTGCCCTTCTCTCCACATTTATGTGTTTGTTTGTTTGTCTATCTAATCGTTTGGGTTTTTATTTCTAATGAGGTCGACCAGTTGTCTATTTATTATTTTTTTACTACGCATCAAGCTGCGCTGCTTGTCTTTGCTCCTGTGTGCTCGCGCACTCTCGCCTTTTCCACTTATTTTTATTTTTGATTTATTTTGTCAATTTAAAAAAAATACGCATCGTGCTGTGCTGTTTGTGTTTGCTTGAGTGCATTCGAGCGCTCTCGCTTTCTCCACTTTACAATTTTTTTTGTTATGATTTATCTATTCCTGAGAGTTTATCTTATTTTTTATTTGTTTATTTAAATGAAGTCGACCAGTTGCCTGCCCTTCCTTCCATTACCCATCACCGAGACAAACTGAACAAAGTTCTGAGGTCGACCTTGTAAAGATAAGGATTCAGGTCTGCCTGCTGTTTACCTTTGCTCCTGCCCGCACTGCCCTTCTCTCCACATTTATGTGTTTGTTTGATTGTCTATCTAATCTTTTGGGTTTTTATTTCTAATGAGGTCGACCAGTTGTCTATTTATTATTTTTTTTACTACGCATCAAGCTGCGCTGCTTGTCTTTGCTCCTGTGTGCCTTTTCCTCTTATTTTTATTTTTGATTTATTTTTGATTTATTTTGTCAATTTAAAAAAAAATACGCATCGTGCTGTGCTGTTTGTGTTTGCTTGAGTGCATTCGCGCGCTCTCGCTTTCTCCACTTTACAATTTTTTTGTTATTATTTATCTATTCCTGAGGGTTTATCTTATTTTTTTTGTTTATTTAAATGAAGTCGACCAGTTGCCTGCCCTTCCTTCCATTATCCGTCACCGAGACAAACTGAACAAAGTTCTGAGGTCGACCTTGTAAAGATAAGGATTCATGTCTGTCTGCTGTTTACCTTTGCTCCTGCGCGCACTGCCCTTCTCTCCACTTTTATGTGTTTGTTTGTTTGTCTATCTAATCTTTTGGGTTTTTATTTCTAATGAGGTCGACCAGTTGTCTATTTATTATTTTTTTTACTACGCATCAAGCTGCGCTGCTTGTCTTTGCTCCTGTGTGCTCGCGCACTCTCGCCTTTTCCACTTATTTTTATTTTTGATTTATTTTGTCAATTTTAAAAAAAATTACGCATCGTGCTGTGCTGTTTGTGTTTGCTTGAGTGCATTCGCGCGCTCTCGCTTTCTCCACTTTACAATTTTTTTGTTATTATTTATCTATTCCTGAGAGTTTATCTTATTTTTTATTTGTTTATTTAAATGAAGTCGACCAGTTGCCTGCCCTTCCTTCCATTATCCGTCACCGAGACAAACTGAACAAAGTTCTGAGGTCGACCTTGTAAAGCTAAGGATTCAGTTCTGTCTGCTGTTTACCTTTGCTCCTGCCCGCACTGCCCTTCTCTCCACATTTATTTGTTTGTTTGTTTGTCTATCTACTCTTTTGGGTTTTTATTTCTAATGAGGTCGACCAGTTGTCTATTTATTATTTTTTTTACTACGCATCACGCTGCGCTGCTTGTCTTTGCTCCTGTGTGCTCGCGCACTCTCGCCTTTTCCACTTATTTTTATTTTTGATTCATTTTTGATTTATTTTGTCAATTTTTAAAAAAAAAATACGCATCATGCTGTGCTGTTTGTGTTTGCTTGAGTGCATTCGCGCGCTCTCGCTTTCTCCACTTTACAATTTTTTTGTTATGATTTATCTATTCCTGAGAGTTTATTTTTTTTTATTTGTTTATTTAAATGAAGTCGACCAGTTGCGTGCCCTTCCTTCCATTATCCGGCACCGAGACAAACTGAACAAAGTTCTGAGGTCGACCTTGTAAATATAAGGATTCAGGTCTGTCTGCTGTTTACCTTTGCTCCTGCCCGCACTGCCCTTCTCTCCACATTTATGTGTTTGTTTGTTGGTCTATCTAATCTTTTGGGTTTTTATTTCTAATGAGGACGACCAGTTGTCTATTTATTATTTTTTTACTACGCATCAGGCTGCGCTGCTTGTCTTTGCTCCTGTGTGCTCGCGCACTCTCGCCTTTTCCACTTATTTTTATTTTTGATTTATTTTGTCAATTTTAAAGAAAATACGCATCGTGCTGTGCTGTTTGTGTTTGCTTGAGTGCATTCGCGCGCTCTCGCTTTCTCCACTTTACAATTTTTTTGTTATTATTTATCTATTCCTGAGAGTTTATCTTATTTTTTATTTGTTTATTTAAATGAAGTCGACCAGTTGCCTACCCTTCCTTCCATTATCCGTCACCGAGACAAACTGAACAAAGTTCTGAGGTCGACCTTGTAAAGATAAGGATTCAGGTCTGTCTGCTGTTTACCTTTGCTCCTGCGCGCACTGCCCTTCTCTCCACATTTATGTGTTTGTTTGTTTGTCTATCTAATCTTTTGGGTTTTTATTTCTAATGAGGTCGACCAGTTGTCTATTTATTATTTTTTTTACTATGCATCAAGCTGTGCTGCTTGTCTTTGCTCCTGTGTGCTCTCGCACTCTCGCCTTTTCCACTTATTTTTATTTTTGATTTATTTTGTCAATTTTAAAAAAAAATACGCATCGTGCTGTGCTGTTTGTGTTTGCTTGAGTGCATTCGCGCGCTCTCGCTTTCTCCACTTTACAATTTTTTTGTTATTATTTATCTATTCCTGAGAGTTTATCTTATTTTTTATTTGTTTATTTAAATGAAGTCGACCAGTTGCCTGCCCTTCCTTCCATTATCCGTCACCGAGACAAAATGAACAAAGTTCGGAGGTCGACCTTGTAAAGATAAGGATTCAGGTCTGCCTGCTGTTTACCTTTGCTCCTGCGCGCACTGCCCTTCTCTCCACATTTATGTGTTTGTTTGTTTGTCTATCTAATCTTTTGGGTTTTTATTTCTAATGAGGTTGACCAGTTGTCTATTTATTATTTTTTTTACTACGCATCAAGCTGCGCTGCTTGTCTTTGCTCCTGTGTGCTCGCGCACTCTCGCCTTTTCCACTTATTTTTATTTTTGATTTATTTTTGATTTATTTTGTCAATTTTAAAAAAAATAGGCATCGTGCTGTGCTGTTTGTGTTTGCTAGAGTGCATTCGCGCGCTCTCGCTTTCTCCACTACAATTTTTTTGTTATTATTTATCTATTCCTGAGAGTTTATCTTATTTTTTATTTGTTTATTTAATGAAGTCGACCAGTTGCCTGCCCTTCCTTCCATTATCCGTCACCGAGACAAACTGAACAAAGTTCTGAGGTCGATCTTGTAAAGATAAGGATTCAGGTCTGTCTGCTGTTTACCTTTGCTCCTGCCTGCACTGCCTTTCTCTCCACATTTATGTGTTTGTTTGTTTGTCTATCTAATCTTTTGGGTTTTTATTTCTAATGAGGTCGACCAGTTGTCTATTTATTATTTTTTTTACTACGCATCAAGCTGCGCTGCTTGTCTTTGCTCCTGTGTGCTCGCGCACTCTCGCCTTTTCCACTTATTTTTATTTTTGATTTATTTTTGATTTATTTTGTCAATTTTTAAAAAAAATACGAATCGTGCTGTGCTGCTTTTGTTTGCTTGAGTACATTCGCAAGCTCTCGCTTTCTCCACTTTACAATTTTTTTGTTATTATTTATCTATTCCTGAGAGTTTATCTTATTTTTTATTTGTTTATTTAAATGAAGTCGACCATTTGCCTGCCCTTCCTTCCATTATCCGTCACCGAGACAAACTGAACAAAGTTCTGAGGTCGACCTTGTAAAGATAAGGATTCAGGTCTGTCTGCTGTTTACCTTTGTTCCTGCCCGCACTGCCCTTCTCTCCACATTTATGTGTTTGTTTGTTTGTCTATCTAATCTTTTGGGTTTTTATTTGTAATGAGGTCGACCAGTTGTCTATTTATTATTTTTTTGACTACGCATCAAGCTGCGCTGCTTGTCTTTGCTCCTGTATGCTCGCGCACTCTCGCCTTTTACACTTATTTTTATTTATGATTTATTTTGACAATTTAAAAAAAAATACGCATCGTTCTGTGCTGTTTGTGTTTGCTTGAGTGCATTCGCGCGCTCTCGCTTTCTCCACTTTACAATTTTTTGTTATTATTTATGTATTCCAGAGAGTTTATCTTATTTTTTATTTGTTTATTTAAATGAAGTCCACCAGTTGCCTGCCCTTCCTTCCATTATCCGTCACCGAGACAAACTGAACAAAGTTCTGAGGTCGACCTTGTAAAGATAAGGATTCAGGTCTGTCTGCTGTTTACCTTTGCTCCTGCGCACACTGCCCTTCTCTCCACATTTATGTGTTTGTTTGTTTGTCTATCTAATCTTTTGGGTTTTTATTTCTAATGAGGTTGACCAGTTGTCTATTTATTATTTTTTTTACTACGCATCAAGCTGCGCTGCTTGTCTTTGCTCCTGTGTGCTCGCGCACTCTCGCCTTTTCCACTTATTTTTATTTTTGATTTATTTTTTTATTTATTTTGTCAATTTTAAAAAAAAAACGCATCTTGCTGTGCTGTTTGTGTTTGCTGGAGTGCATTCGCGCGGTCTCGCTTTCTCCACTTTACAATTTTTTTGTTATTATTTATCTATTCCTGAGAGTTTATCTTATTTTTTATTTGTTTATTTAAATGAAGTCGACCAGTTGCCTGCCCTTCCTTCCATTATCCGTCACCGAGACAAACTGAACAAAGTTGTGAGGTCGACCTTGTAAAGATAAAGATTCAGGTCTGTCTGCTGTTTACCTTTGCTCCTGCGTGCACTGCCCTTCTTCTACATTTATGTGTTTGTTTGTTTGTCTATCTAATCTTTTGGGTTTTTATTTCTAATGAGGTCGACCAGTTGTCTATTTATTATTTTTTTTACTATGCATCAAGCTGCGCTGCTTGTCTTTGCTCCTGTGTGCTCGCGCACTCTCGCCTTTTCCACTTATTTTTATTTATGATTTATTTTGTCAATTTAAAAAAAAATACGCATCATGCTGTGCTGTTTGTGTTTGCTTGAGTGCATTCGCTCGCTCTCGCTTTCTCCACTTTACAATTTTTTGTTATTATTTATCTATTCCTGAGAGTTTATCTTATTTTTTATTTGTTTATTTAAATGAAGTCGACCAGTTGCCTGCCCTTCCTTCCATTATCCGTCACCGAGACAAACTGAACAAAGTTCTGAGGTCGACCTTGTAAAGATAAGGATTCAGGTCTGTCTGCTGTTTACCTTTGCTCCTGCGCACACTGCCCTTCTCTCCACATTTATGTGTTTGTTTGCTTGTCTATCTAATCTTTTGGGTTTTTATTTCTAATGAGTTCGACCAGTTTTCTATTTATTATTTTTTTTACTATGCATCAAGCTGCGCTGCTTTTCTTTGCTCCTGTGTGCTCGCGCACTCTCGCCTTTTCCACTTATTTTTATTTTTGATTTATTTTGTCAATTTAAAAAAAAATACGCATCGTGATGTGCTGTTTGTGTTTGCTTGAGTGCATTCGCGCGCTCTCGCTTTCTCCACTTTACAATTTTTTTGTTATTATTTATCTATTCCTGAGAGTTTATCTTATTTTTTATTTGTTTATTTAAATGAAGTCGACCAGTTGCCTGCCCTTCCTTCCATTATCCATCACCGAGACAAACTGAACAAAGTTCTGAAGTCGACCTTGTAAAGATAAGGATTCAGGTCTGTCTGTTGTTTACCTTTGCTCCTGCGCGCACTGCCCTTCTCTCCACATTTATGTGTTTGTTTGTTTGTCTATCTAATCTTTTGGGTGTTTATTTCTAATGAGGTCGACCAGTTGTCTATTTATTATTTTTTTTACTACGCATCAAGCTGCGCTGCTTGCCTTTGCTCCTGTGTGCTCGCGCACTCTCGCCTTTTCCACTTATTTTTATTTTTGATTTATTTTTGATTTATTTTGTCAATTTAAAAAAAATACGCATAGTGCTGTGCTGTTTGTGTTTGCTTGAGGGCATTCGCGCGCTCTCGCTTTCTCCACTTTACTATTTTTTTGTTATTATTTATCTATTCCTGAGAGTTTATCTTATTTTTTATTTGTTTATTTAAATGAAGTCGACCAGTTGCCTGCCCTCCCTTCCATTATCCGTCACCGAGACAAACTGAACAAAGTTCTGAGGTCGACCTTGTAAAGATAAGGATTCAGGTCTGTCTGCTGTTTACCTTTGCTCCAGCGCGCACTGCCCTTCTCTCCACATTTATGTGTTTGTTTGTTTGTCTATCTAATCTTTTGGGTTTTTATTTCTAATGAGGTCGACCAGTTGTCTATTTATTATTTTTTTTACTACGCATCAAGCTGCGCTGCTTGTCTTTGCTTCTGTGTGCTCGTGCACTCTCGCCATTTCCACTTATTTTTATTTTTGATTTATTTTTGATTTATTTTGTCAATTTTAAAAAAAAATACGCATCGTGCTGTGCTGTTTGTGTTTGATTGAGTGCATTCGCGCGCTCTCGCTTTCTCCACTTTACAATTTTTTTGTTATTATTTATCTATTCCTGAGAGTTTATCTTATTTATTATTTGTTTATTTAAATGAAGTCGACCAGTTGCCTGCCCTTCCTTCCATTATCCGTCACTGAGACAAACTGAACAAAGTTCTGAGGTCGACCTTGTAAAGATAAGGATTCAGGTCTGTCTGCTGTTTACCTTTGCTCCTGCGCGCACTGCCCTTCTCTCCACATTTATGTGTTTGTTTGTTTGTCTATCTAATCTTTTGGGTTTTTATTTCTAATGAGGTCGACCAGTTTTCTATTTATTATTTTTTTTACTACGCATCAAGCTGCGCTGCTTGTCTTTGCTCCTGTGTGCTCGCGCACTCTCGCCTTTTCCACTTATTTTTATTTATGATTTATTTTGTCAATTTAAAAAAAAATACGCATCGTGCTGTGCTGTTTGTGTTTGCTTGAGTGCATTCGCGCGCTCTCGCTTTCTCCACTTTACAATTTTTTGTTATTATTTATGTATTCCTGAGAGTTTATCTTATTTTTTATTTGTTTATTTAAATGAAGTCCACCAGTTGCCTGCCCTTCCTTCCATTATCCGCACCGAGACAAACTGAACAAAGTTCTGAGGTCGACCTTGTAAAGATAAGGATTCAGGTCTGTCTGCTGTTTACCTTTGCTCCTGCGCACACTGCCCTTCTCTCCACATTTATGTGTTTGTTTGTTTGTCTATCTAATCTTTTGGGTTTTTATTTCTAATGAGGTCGACCAGTTGTCTATTTATTATTTTTTTTACTACGCATCAAGCTGCGCTGCTTGTCTTTGCTCCTGTGTGCTCGCGCACTCTCGCCTTTTCCACTTATTTTTATTTTTTATTTATTTTTTTATTTATTTTGTCAATTTTAAAAAAAATACGCATCGTGCTGTGCTGTTTGTGTTTGCTGGATTGCATTCGCGCGGTCTCGCTTTCTCCACTTTACAATTTTTTTGTTATTATTTATCTATTCCTGAGAGTTTATCTTATTTTTTATTTGTTTATTTAAATGAAGTCGACCAGTTGCCTGCCCTTCCTTCAATTATCCGTCACCGAGACAAACTGAACAAAGTTGTGAGGTCGACCTTGTAAAGATAAGGATTCAGGTCTGTCTGCTGTTTACCTTTGCTCCTGCGTGCACTGCCCTTCTTCTACATTTATGTGTTTGTTTGTTTGTCTATCTAATCTTTTGGGTTTTTATTTCTAATGAGGTCGACCAGTTGTCTATTTATTATTTTTTTTACTATGCATCAAGCTGCGCTGCTTGTCTTTGCTCCTGTGTGCTCGCGCACTCTCGCCTTTTGCACTGATTTTTATTTTTGATTTATTTTGTCAATTTTAAAAAAAATACGCATCGTGATGTGCTGTTTGTGTTTGCTTGAGTGCATTTGCGCGCTCTCGCTTTCTCCACTTTACAATTTTTTTGTTATTATTTGTCTATTCCTGAGAGTTTATCTTATTTTTTATTTGTTTATTTAAATGAAGTCGACCAGTTGCCTGCCCTTCCTTCCATTATCGGTCACCGAGACAAACTGAACAAAGTACTGAGGTCGACCTTGTAAAGATAAGGATTCAGGTCTGTCTGCTGTTTACCTTTGCTCCTGCGCGCACTGCCCTTCTCTCCACATTTATGTGTTTGTTTGTTTGTCTATCTAATCTTTTGGGTTTTTATTTCTAATGAGGTCGACCAGTTGTCTATTTATTATTTTTTTTACTACGCATCAAGCTGCGCTGCTTGTCTTTGCTCCTGTGTGGTCGTGCACTCTCGCCATTTCCACTTATTTTTATTTTTGATTTATTTTTGATTTATTTTGTCAATTTTAAAAGAAAAATACGCATCGTGCTGTGCTGTTTGTGTTTGCTTGAGTGCATTCGCGCGCTCTCGCTTTCTCCACTTTACAATTTTTTTGTTATTATTTATCTATTCCTGAGAGTTTATCTTATTTTTTATTTGTTTATTTAAATGAAGTCGACCAGTTGCCTGCCCTTCCTTCCATTATCCATCACCGAGACAAACTGAACAAAGTTCTGAAGTCGACCTTGTAAAGATAAGGATTCAGGTCTGTCTGTTGTTTACCTTTGCTCCTGCGCGCACTGCCCTTCTCTCCACATTTATGTGTTTGTTTGTTTGTCTATCTAATCTTTTGGGTTTTTATTTCTAATGAGGTCGACCAGTTGTCTATTTATTATTTTTTTTACTACGCATCAAGCTGCGCTGCTTGTCTTTGCTTCTGTGTGCTCGTGCACTCTCGCCATTTCCACTTATTTTTATTTTTGATTTATTTTTGATTTATTTTGTCAATTTTAAAAAAAATACGCATCGTGCTGTGCTGTTTGTGTTTGATTGAGTGCATTCGCGCGCTCTCGCTTTCTCCACTTTACAATTTTTTTGTTATTATTTATCTATTCCTGAGAGTTTATCTTATTTTTTATTTGTTTATTTAAATGAAGTCGACCAGTTGCCTGCCCTTCCTTCCATTATCCGTCACTGAGACAAACTGAACAAAGTTCTGAGGTCGACCTTGTAAAGATAAGGATTCAGGTCTGTCTGCTGTTTACCTTTGCTCCTGCGCGCACTGCCCTTCTCTCCACATTTATGTGTTTGTTTGTTTGTCTATCTAATCTTTTGGGTTTTTATTTCTAATGAGGTCGACCAGTTTTCTATTTATTATTTTTTTTACTACGCATCAAGCTGCGCTGCTTGTCTTTGTTCCTGTGTGCTCGCGCACTCTCGCCTTTTCCACTTA
>NW_025957880.1:0-50994 GCF_023159225.1 Perognathus longimembris pacificus | reverse complement strand
AGGCAGTGCGGGCAGGAGCAAAGGTAACAGCAGACAGACCTGAATCCTTATCTTTACAAGGTCGACCTCAGAACTTTGTTCAGTTTGTCTCGGTGACGGATAATGGAAGGAAGGGCAGGCAACTGGTCGTCTTCATTTAAATAAACAAAAAATAAGATAAACTCTCAGAAATAGATAAATATTAACAAAAAAATTGTAAAGTGGAGAATGCGAGAGCGCGCGAATGCACTCAAGCAAACACAAACAGCACAGCACGATGCGTATTTTTTTTAAAATTGACAAAATAAATCAAAAATAAATCAAAAATAAAAATAAGTGGAAAAGGCGAGAGTGCGCGAGCACACAGGAGCAAAGACAAGCAGCGCAGCTTGATGCGTAGTAAAAAAAATAATAAATAGACAACTGGTCTACCTCATTAGAAAGAAAAACCCAAAAGATTAGATAGACAAACAAACAAACACATAAATGTGGAGAGAAGGGCAGTGCGGGCAGGAGCGAAGGTAAACAGCAGAGAGACCTGAATCCTTATCTTTACAAGGTCGACCTCAGAACTTTGTTCAGTTTGTCTCGGTGACGGATAATGGAAGGAAGTGCAGGCAACTTGTCGACTTCTTTTAAATAAACAAATAAAAAATAAGATAAACTCTCAGGAATAGATAAATAATAACAAAAAAATTGTAAAGTGGAGAAAGCGAGAGCGCGCGAATGCACTCAAGCAAACACAAACAGCACAGCACGATGCGTATTTTTTTTAAATTGACAAAATAAATCAAAAATAAATCAAAAATAAAAATAAGTGGAAAAGGCGAGAGTGCGCGAGCACACAGGAGCAAAGACAAGCAGCGCAGCTTGATGCGTAGTAAAAAAAATAATAAATAGACAACTGGTCGACCTCATTAGAAATAAAAACCCAAAAGATTAGATAGACAAACAAACAAACACATAAATGTGGAGAGAAGGGCAGTGCGCGCAGGAGCAAAGGTAAACAGCAGACAGACCTGAATCCTTATCTTTACAAGGTCGACCTCAGACCTTTGTTCAGTTTGTCTCGGTGACGGATAATGGAAGGAAGGGCAGTCAACTGGTCGACTTCAATTAAATAAACAAATAATAAATAAGATAAACTTCAGGAATAGATAAATAATAACAAAAAAATTGTAAAGTGGAGAAAGCGAGAGCGCGCGAATGCACTCAAGCAAACACAAACAGCACAGCACGATGCGTATTTTTTTTAAATTGACAAAATAAATAAAAAATAAATCAAAAATAAAAATAAGTGGAAAAGGCGAGAGTGCGCGAGCACACAGGGCAAAGACAAGCAGCGCAGCTTGATGCGTAGTAAAAAAAATAATAAATAGACAACTGGTCGACCTCATTAGAAATAAAAACCCAAAAGATTAGATAGACAAACAAACAAACACATAAATGTGGAGAGAAGGGCAGTGCGCGCAGGAGCAAAGGTAAACATCAGACAGACCTGAATCCTTATCTTTACAAGGTCGACCTCAGAACTTTGTTCAGTGTGTCTCGGTGACGGATAATGGAAGGAAGGGCAGGCAACTGGTCGACTTCATTTAAATAAACAAATAAAAAATAAGATAAACTCTCAGGAATAGATAAATAATAACAAAAAAATTGTAATGTGGAGAAAGCGAGAGCGCGCGAATGCACTCAAGCAAACACAAACAGCACAGCACGATGCGTATTTTTTTTTAAATTGACAAAATAAATCAAAAATAAATCAAAAATAAAAATAAGTGGAAAAGGCGAGAGTGCGCGAGCACACAGGAGCAAAGACAAGCAGCGCAGCTTGATGCGTAGTAAAAAAAATAATAAATAGACAACTGGTCGACCTCATTAGAAATAAAAACCCAAAAGATTAGATAGACAAACAAACAAACACATAAATGTGGAGAGAAGGGCAGTGCGGGCAGGAGCAAAGGTAAACAGCAGACAGACCTGAATCCTTATCTTTACAAGGTCGACCTCAGAACTTTGTTCAGTTTGTCTCGGTGACGGATATTGGAAGGAAGGGCAGGCAAACTGGTCGTCTTCATTTAAATAAACAAAAAATAAGATAAACTCTCAGAAATAGATAAATATTAACAAAAAAAATTGTAAAGTGGAGAATGCGAGAGCGCGCGAATGCACTCAAGCAAACACAAACAGCACAGCACGATGCGTATTTTTTTTTTAAAATTGACAAAATAAATCAAAAATAAATCAAAAATAAAATAAGTGGAAAAGGCGAGAGTGCGCGAGCACACAGGAGCAAAGACAAGCAGCGCAGCTTGATGCGTAGTAAAAAAAATAATAAATAGACAACTGGTCTACCTCATTAGAAAGAAAAACCCAAAAGATTAGATAGACAAACAAACAAACACATAAATGTGGAGAGAAGGGCAGTGCGGGCAGGAGCGAAGGTAAACAGCAGAGAGACCTGAATCCTTATCTTTACAAGGTCGACCTCAGAACTTTGTTCAGTTTGTCTCGGTGACGGATAATGGAAGGAAGTGCAGGCAACTTGTCGACTTCTTTTAAATAAACAAATAAAAAATAGATAAACTCTCAGGAATAGATAAATAATAACAAAAAAATTGTAAAGTGGAGAAAGCGAGAGCGCGCGAATGCACTCAAGCAAACACAAACAGCACAGCACGATGCGTATTTTTTTTAAATTGACAAAATAAATCAAAAATAAATCAAAAATAAAAATAAGTGGGAAAGGCGAGAGTGCGCGAGCACACAGGAGCAAAGACAAGCAGCGCATCTTGATGCGTAGTAAAAAAAATAATAAATAGACAACTGGTCGACCTCATTAGAAATAAAAACCCAAAAGATTAGATAGACAAACAAACAAACACGTAAATGTGGAGAGAAGGGCAGTGCGCGCAGGAGCCAAGGTAAACAGCAGACAGACCTGAATCCTTATCTTTACAAGGTCGACCTCAGAACTTTGTTCAGTTGGTCTCGGTGACGGATAATGGAAGGAAGGGCAGGCAACTGGTCGACTTCATTTAAATAAACAAATAAAAAATAAGATAAACTCTCAGGAATAGATAAATAATAACAAAAAATTATAACGTGTAGAAAGCGAGAGCGCGCGAATGCACTCAAGCAAACACAAACAGCACAGCACGATGCGTATTTTTTTTAAAAATTGACAAAATAAATCAAAAAATAAATCAAAAATAAAAATAAGTGGAAAAGGCGAGAGTGCGCGAGCACACAGCAGCAAAGACAAGCAGCGCAGCTTGATGCGTAGTAAAAAAAATAATAAATAGACAACTGGTCGACCTCATTAGAAATAAAAACCCAAAAGATTAGATAGACAAACAAACAAACACATAAATGTGGAGAGAACGGCAGTGCGAGCAGGAGCAAAGGTAAACAGCAGACAGACATGAATCCTTATCTTTACAAGGTCGACCTCAGAACTTTGTTCAGTTTGTCTCGGTGACGGATAATGGAAGGAAGGGCAGGCAACTGGTCGACTTCATTTAAATATACAAATAAAAAATAAGATAAACTCTCAGGAATAGATAAATAATAACAAAAAAATTGTAAAGTAGAGAAAGCTGGAGAGCGCGCGAATGCACTCAAGCAAACACAAACAGTACAGCACGATGCGTATTTTTTTTAAAAATTGACAAAATAAATCAAAATTAAATCAAAAATAAAAATAAGTGGAAAAGGCGAGAGTGCGCGAGCACACAGGAGCAAAGACAAGCAGCGCAGCTTGATGCGTAGTAAAAAAAATAATAAATAGACAACTGGTCGACCTCATTAGAATAAAAACCCAAAAGATTAGATAGACAAACAAACAAACACATAAATGTGGAGAGAAGGGCAGTGCACGCAGGAGCAAAGGTAAACAGCAGACAGACCTGAATCCTTATCTTTACAAGGTCGACCTCCAGAACTTTGTTCAGTTTGTCTCGGTGACGGATAATGGAAGGAAGGGCAGGCAAGCTGGTCGACTTCATTTAAATAAACAAATAAATAATAAGATAATCTCTCAGGAATAGATAAATAATAACAAAAAAATTGTAAAGTGGAGAAAGCAAGAGCGCGCGAATGCACTCAAGCAAACACAAACAGCACAGCACGATGCGTATTTTTTTTTTAAAATTGACAAAATAAATCAAAAATAAATCAAAAATAAAAATAAGTGGAAAAGGCGAGAGTGCGCGAGCACACAGGAGCAAAGACAAGCAGCGCAGCTTGATGCGTAGTAAAAAAAATAATAAATAGACAACTGGTCGACCTCATTAGAAATAATAACCCAAACGATTAGATAGACAAACAAACAAACACATAAATGTGGAGAGAAGGGCAGTGCGGGCAGGAGCAAAGGTAAACAGCAGACAGACCTGAATCCTTATCTTTACAAGGTCGACCTCAGAACTTTGTTCAGTTTGTCTCTGTGACGGATAATGGAAGGAAGGGCAGGCAACTGGTCGACTTCATTTAAATAAACAAATAAAAAATAAGATATACTCTCAGGAATAGATAAATAATAACAAAAAATTGTAAAGTGGAGAAAGCGAGAGCGCGCGAATGCACTCAAGCAAACACAAACAGCACAGCACGATGCGTATTTTTTTAAATTAACAAAATAAATCAAAAATAAATCAAAAATAAAAATAAGTGGAAAAGGCGAGAGTGCGCGAGCACACAGGAGCAAAGACAAGCAGCGCAGCTTGATGCGTAGTAAAAAAAATATTAAATAGACAACTGGACTACCTCATTAGAAAGAAAAACCCAAAAGATTAGATAGACAAACAAACAAACACATAAATGTGGAGAGAAGGGCAGTGCGGGCAGGAGCGAAGGTAAACAGCAGAGAGACCTGAATCCTTATCTTTACAAGGTCGACCTCAGAACTTTGTACAGTTTGTCTCGGTGACGGATAATGGAAGGAAGTGCAGGCAACTTGTCGACTTCTTTTAAATAAACAAATAAAAAAATAAGATAAACTCTCAGGAATAGATAAATAATAACAAAAAAATTGTAAAGTGGAGAGAAGCGGAGAGCGCGCGAATGCACTCAAGCAAACACAAACAGCACAGCACGATGCGTATTTTTTTTAAATTGACAAAATAAATCAAAAATAAATCAAAAATAAAAATAAGTGGGAAAGGCGAGAGTGCGCGAGCACACAGGAGCAAAGACAAGCAGCGCAGCTTGATGCGTAGTAAAAAAAATAATAAATAGACAACTGGTCGACCTCATTAGAAATAAAAACCCAAACGATTAGATAGACAAACAAACAAACACATAAATGTGGAGAGAAGGGCAGTGCGGGTAGGAGCAAAGGTAAACAGCAGACAGACCTGATTCCTTATCTTTACAAGGTCGACCTCAGAACTTTGTTCAGTTTGTCTCGGTGACGGATAATGGAAGGTAGGGCAGGCAAATGGTCGACTTCATTTAAATAAGCAAATAAAAAATAAGATAAACTCTCAGGAATAGATAAATAATAACAAAAAAATTGTAAAGTGTAGAAAGCGAAGAGCGCGTGAATGCACTCAAGCAAACACAAACAGCACAGCACGATGCGTATTTTTTTTTAAATTGACAAAATAAATCAAAATTAAATCAAAATGAAAATAAGTGGAAAAGGCGAGAGTGCGCGAGCACACAGGAGCCAAGACAAGCAGCGCAGCTTGATGCGTAGTAAAAAAAATAATAAATAGACAACTGGTCGACCTCATTAGAAAAAAAACCCAAAAGATTAGATAGACAAACAAACAAACACTTAAATGTGGAGAGAAGGGCAGTGCGCGCAGGAGCAAATGTAAACAGCAGACAGACCTGAATCCTTATCTTTACAAGGTAGACCTCAGAACTTTGTTCAGTTTGTCTCGGTGACGGATAATGGAAGGAAGGGCAGGCAACTGTCGACTTCATTTAAATAAACAAATAAAAAATAAGATAAACTCTCAGGAATAGAAAAATAATAACAAAAAAATTGTAAAGTAGAGAAAGCGAGAGCGCGCGAATGCACTCAAGCAAACACAAACAGCACAGCACGATGCGTATTTTTTTTAAAAGTTGACAAAATAAATCAAAAATAAAAATAAGTGGAAAAGGCGAGAGTGCGCGAGCACACAGGAGCAAAGACAAGCAGCGCATCTTGATGCGTAGTAAAAAAAAATAATAAATAGACAACTGGTCGACCTCATTAGAAATAAAAACCCAAAAGATTAGATAGACAAACAAACAAACACATAAATGTGGAGAGAAGGCAGTGCGCGCAGGAGCAAAGGTAAACAGCAGACAGACCTGAATCCTTATCTTTACAAGGTCGACCTCAGAACTTTGTTCAGTTGGTCTCGGTGACGGATAATGGAAGGAAGGGCAGGCAACTGGTCGACTTCATTTAAATAAACAAATAAAAAATAAGATAAACTCTCAGGAATAGATTAATAATAACAAAAAAAATTGTAATGTGGAGAAAGCGAGAGCGCGCGAATGCACTCAAGCAAACACAAACAGCACAGCACGATGCGTATTTTTTTTTAAATTGACAAAATAAATCAAAAATAAATCAAAAATAAAAATAAGTGGAAAAACGCGAGAGTGCGCGAGCACACAGGAGCAAAGACAAGCAGCGCAGCTTGATGCGTAGTAAAAAAAATAATAAATAGACAACTGGTCGACCTCATTAGAAATAAAAACCCAAAAGATTAGATAGACAAACAAACAAACACATAAATGTGGAGAGAAGGGCAGTGCGGCAGGAAGCAAAGGTAAACAGCAGACAGACCTGAATCCTTATCTTTACAAGGTCGACCTCATAACTTTGTTCAGTTTGTCTCGGTGACGGATAATGGAAGGAAGGGCAGGCAACTGGTCGACTTCATTTAAATAAACAAAAAATAAGATAAACTCTCAGAAATAGATAAATATTAACAAAAAAAATTGTAAAGTGGAGAAAGCGAGAGGCGCGCGAATGCACTCAAGCAAACACAAACAGCACAGCACGATGCGTATTTTTTTTAAAAATGACAAAATAAATCAAATATAAATCAAAAATAAAAATAAGTGGAAAAGGCGAGAGTGCGCGAGCACACAGGGGCAAAGACAAGCAGCGCAGCTTGATGCGTAGTAAAAAAAATAATAAATAGACAACTGGTCGACCTCATTAGAAATAAAAACCCAAAAGATTAGATAGACAAACAAACAAACACATAAATGTGGAGAGAAGGGCAGGTGCGCGGAGGAGCAAAGGTAAACAGCAGACAGACCTGAATCCTTATCTTTACAAGGTCGACCTCAGACCTTTGTTCAGTTTGTCTCGGTGACGGATAATGGAAGGGAGGGGCAGTCAACTGGTCGACTTCAATTAAATAAACAAATAAAAAATAAGATAAACTCTCATGAATAGATAAATAATAACAAAAAATTGTAAAGTGGAGAAAGCGATAGCTCGCGAAAGCACTCAAGCAAACACAAACAGCACAGCACGATGCGTATTTTTTTTAAATTGACAAAATAAATAAAAAATAAATCAAAAATAAAAATAAGTGGAAAAGGCGAGAGTGCGCGAGCACACAGGGGCAAAGACAAGCAGCGCAGCTTGATGCGTAGTAAAAAAAATAATAAATAGACAACTGGTCGACCTCATTAGAAATAAAAACCCAAAAGATTAGATAGACAAACAAACAAACACATAAATGTGGAGAGAAGGGCAGTGCGCGCCGGAGCAAAGGTAAACAGCAGACAGACCTGAATCCTTATCTTTACAAGGTCGACCTCAGAACTTTGTTCAGTTGGTCTCGGTGACGGATAATGGAAGGAAGGGCAGGCAACTGGTCGACTTCATTTAAATAAACAAATAAAAAATAAGATAAACTCTCTCAGGAATAGATAAATAATAACAAAAAAATTGTAATGTGGAGAAAGCGAGAGCGCGCGAATGCACTCAAGCAAACACAAACAGCACAGCACGATGCGTATTTTTTTTAAATTGACAAAATAAATCAAAAATAAATCAAAAATAAAAATAAGTGGAAAACGCGAGAGTGCGCGAGCACACAGGAGCAAAGACAAGCAGCGCAGCTTGATGCGTAGTAAAAAAAATAATAAGTAGACAAGCTGGTCGACCTCATTAGAAATAAAAACCCAAAAGATTAGATAGACAAACAAACAAACACATAAATGTGGAGAGAAGGGCAGTGCGGGCAGGAGCGAAGGTAAACAGCAGACAGACCTGAATCCTTATCTTTACAAGGTCGACCTCATAACTTTGTTCAGTTTGTCTCGGTGACGGATAATGGAAGGAAGGGCAGGCAACTGGTCGACTTCATTTAAATAAACAAAAAATAAGATAAACTCTCAGAAATAGATAAATATTAACAAAAAAATTGTAAAGTGGAGAAAACGAGAGCGCGCGAATGCACTCAAGCAAACACAAACAGCACAGCACGATGCGTATTTTTTTTTAAAATTGACAAAATAAATCAAAAATAAATCAAAAATAAAAATAAGTGGAAAAGGCGAGAGTGCGCGAGCACACAGGGGCAAAGACAAGCAGCGCAGCTTGAAGCGTAGTAAAAAAATAATAAATAGACAACTGGTCGACCTCATTAGAAATAAAAACCCAAAAGATTAGATAGACAAACAAACAAACACATAAATGTGGAGAGAAGGGCAGTGCGCGCAGGAGCAAAGTTAAACATCAGACAGACCTGAATCCTTATCTTTACAAGGTCGACCTCAGAACTTTGTTCAGTGTGTCTCGGTGACGGATAATGGAAGGAAGGGCAGGCAACTGGTCGACTTCATTTAAATAAACAAATAAAAAATAAGATAAACTCTCAGGAATAGATAAATAATAACAAAAAAATTGTAATGTGGAGAAAGCGAGAGCGCTGCGAATGCACTCAAGCAAACACAAACAGCACAGCACGATGCGTATTTTTTTTTTAAATTGACAAAATAAATCAAAAATAAATCAAAAATAAAAATAAGTGGAAAAGGCGAGAGTGCGCGAGCACACAGGAGCAAAGACAAGCAGCGCAGCTTGATGCGTAGTAAAAAAATAATAAATAGACAACTGGTCGACCTCATTAGAAATAAAAACCCAAAAGATTAGATAGACAAACAAACAAACACATAAATGTGGAGAGAAGGGCAGTGCGGGCAGGAGCAAAGGTAAACAGCAGACAGACCTGAATCCTTATCTTTACAAGGTCGACCTCAGAACTTTGTTCAGTTTGTCTCGGTGACGGATAATGGAAGGAAGGGCAGGCAACTGGTCGTCTTCATTTAAATAAACAAAAAATAAGATAAACTCTCAGAAATAGATAAATATTAACAAAAAAATTGTAAAGTGGAGAAAGCGAGAGCGCGCGAATGCACTCAAGCAAACACAAACAGCACAGCACGATGCGTATTTTTTTTTAAAATTGACAAAATAAATCAAAAATAAATCAAAAATAAAAATAAGTGGAAAAGGCGAGAGTGCGCGAGCACACAGGAGCAAAGACAAGCAGCGCAGCTTGATGCGTAGTAAAAAAAATAATAAATAGACAACTGGTCGACCTCATTAGAAATAAAAACCCAAAAGATTAGATAGACAAACAAACAAACACATAAATGTGGAGAGAAGGGCAGTGCGCGCAGGAGCAAAGGTAAACAGCAGACAGACCTGAATCCTTATCTTTACAAGGTCGACCTCAGAACTTTGTTCAGTTTGTCTCGGTGACGGATAATGGAAGGAAGGGCAGGCAACTGGTCGACTTCATTTAAATAAACAAATAAAAAATAAGATAAACTCTCAGGAATAGATAAATAATAACAAAAAAATTGTAAAGTGGAGAAAGCGAGAGCGCGCGAATGCACTGAAGCATACACAAACAGCACAGCACGATGCGTATTTTTTTAAAAAATTGACAAAATAAATCAAAAATAAATCAAAAATAAAAATAAGTGGAAAAGGCGAGAGTGCGCGAGCACACAGGGGCAAAGACAAGCAGCGCAGCTTGATGCGTAGTAAAAAAAATAATAAATAGACAACTGGTCTACCTCATTAGAAGGAAAAACCCAAACGATTAGATAGACAAACAAACAAACACATAAATGTGGAGAGAAGGGCAGTGCGGGCAGGAGCAAAGGTAAACAGCAGACAGACCTGATTCCTTATCTTTACAAGGTCGACCTCAGAACTTTGTTCAGTTTGTCTCGGTGACGGATAATGGAAGGTAGGGCAGGCAAATGGTCGACTTCATTTAAATAAGCAAATAAAAAATAAGATAAACTCTCAGGAATAGATAAATAATAACAAAAAAATTGTAAAGTGTAGAAAGCGAGAGCGCGTGAATGCACTCAAGCAAACACAAACAGCACAGCACGATGCGTATTTTTTTAAATTGACAAAATAAATCAAAATTAAATCAAAAATGAAAATAAGTGGAAAAGGCGAGAGTGCGCGAGCACACAGGAGCAAAGACAAGCAGCGCAGCTTGATGCGTAGTAAAAAAAATAATAAATAGACAACTGGTCGACCTCATTAGAAATAAAAACCCAAAAGATTAGATAGACAAACAAACAAACACATAAATGTGGAGAGAAGGGCAGTGCGCGCAGGAGCAAATGTAAACAGCAGACAGACCTGAATCCTTATCTTTACAAGGTAGACCTCAGAACTTTGTTCAGTTTGTCTCGGTGACGGATAATGGAAGGAAGGGCAGGCAAACTGGTCGACTTCATTTAAATAAACAAATAAAAAATAAGATAAACTCTCAGGAATAGATAAATAATAACAAAAAAATTGTAAAGTAGAGAAAGCGAGAGCGCGCGAATGCACTCAAGCAAACACAAACAGCACAGCACGATGCGTATTTTTTTTAAAAGTTGACAAAATAAATCAAAAATAAAAATAAGTGGAAAAGGCGAGAGTGCGCGAGCACACAGGAGCAAAGACAAGCAGCGCATCTTGATGCGTAGTAAAAAAAATAATAAATAGACAACTGGTCGACCTCATTAGAAATAAAAACCCAAAAGATTAGATAGACAAACAAACAAACACATAAATGTGGAGAGAAGGCAGTGCGCGCAGGAGCAAAGGTAAACAGCAGACAGACCTGAATCCTTATCTTTACAAGGTCGACCTCAGAACTTTGTTCAGTTGGTCTCGGTGACGGATAATGGAAGGAAGGGCAGGCAACTGGTCGACTTCATTTAAATAAACAAATAAAAAATAAGATAAATTCTCAGGAATAGATTAATAATAACAAAAAAATTGTAATGTGGAGAAAGCGAGAGCGCGCGAATGCACTCAAGCAAACACAAACAGCACAGCACGATGCGTATTTTTTTTAAATTGACAAAATAAATCAAAAATAAATCAAAAATAAAAATAAGTGGAAAACGCGAGAGTGCGCGAGCACACAGGAGCAAAGACAAGCAGCGCAGCTTGATGCGTAGTAAAAAAAATAATAAATAGACAACTGGTCGACCTCATTAGAAATAAAAACCCAAAAGATTAGATAGACAAACAAACAAACACATAAATGTGGAGAGAAGGGCAGTGCGGCAGGAGCAAAGGTAAACAGCAGACAGACCTGAATCCTTATCTTTACAAGGTCGACCTCATAACTTTGTTCAGTTTGTCTCGGTGACGGATAATGGAAGGAAGGGCAGGCAACTGGTCGACTTCATTTAAATAAACAAAAAATAAGATAAACTCTCAGAAATAGATAAATATTAACAAAAAAATTGTAAAGTGGAGAAAGCGAGAGCGCGCGAATGCACTCAAGCAAACACAAACAGCACAGCACGATGCGTATTTTTTTTTAAATTGACAAAATAAATCAAATATAAATCAAAAATAAAAATAAGTGGAAAAGGCGAGAGTGCGCGAGCACACAGGGGCAAAGACAAGCAGCGCAGCTTGATGCGTAGTAAAAAAAATAATAAATAGACAACTGGTCGACCTCATTAGAAATAAAAACCCAAAAGATTAGATAGACAAACAAACAAACACATAAATGTGGAGAGAAGGGCAGTGCGCGCAGGAGCAAAGGTAAACAGCAGACAGACCTGAATCCTTATCTTTACAAGGTCGACCTCAGACCTTTGTTCAGTTTGTCTCGGTGACGGATAATGGAAGGGAGGGCAGTCAACTGGTCGACTTCAATTAAATAAACAAATAAAAAATAAGATAAACTCTCAGGAATAGATAAATAATAACAAAAAATTGTAAAGTGGAGAAAGCGATAGCTCGCGAATGCACTCAAGCAAACACAAACAGCACAGCACGATGCGTATTTTTTTTAAATTGACAAAATAAATAAAAAATAAATCAAAAATAAAAATAAGTGGAAAAGGCGAGAGTGCGCGAGCACACAGGGGCAAAGACAAGCAGCGCAGCTTGATGCGTAGTAAAAAAAATAATAAATAGACAACTGGTCGACCTCATTAGAAATAAAAACCCAAAAGATTAGATAGACAAACAAACAAACACATAAATGTGGAGAGAAGGGCAGTGCGCGCCGGAGCAAAGGTAAACAGCAGACAGACCTGAATCCTTATCTTTACAAGGTCGACCTCAGAACTTTGTTCAGTTGGTCTCGGTGACGGATAATGGAAGGAAGGGCAGGCAACTGGTCGACTTCATTTAAATAAACAAATAAAAAATAAGATAAACTCTCAGGAATAGATAAATAATAACAAAAAAATTGTAATGTGGAGAAAGCGAGAGCGCGCGAATGCACTCAAGCAAACACAAACAGCACAGCACGATGCGTATTTTTTTTAAATTGACAAAATAAATCAAAAATAAATCAAAAATAAAAATAAGTGGAAAACGCGAGAGTGCGCGAGCACACAGGAGCAAAGACAAGCAGCGCAGCTTGATGCGTAGTAAAAAAAATAATAAGTAGACAACTGGTCGACCTCATTAGAAATAAAAACCCAAAAGATTAGATAGACAAACAAACAAACACATAAATGTGGAGAGAAGGGCAGTGCGGGCAGGAGCAAAGGTAAACAGCAGACAGACCTGAATCCTTATCTTTACAAGGTCGACCTCATAACTTTGTTCAGTTTGTCTCGGTGACGGATAATGGAAGGAAGGGCAGGCAACTGGTCGACTTCATTTAAATAAACAAAAAATAAGATAAACTCTCAGAAATAGATAAATATTAACAAAAAAATTGTAAAGTGGAGAAAGCGAGAGCGCGCGAATGCACTCAAGCAAACACAAACAGCACAGCACGATGCGTATTTTTTTTTAAATTGACAAAATAAATCAAAAATAAATCAAAAATAAAAATAAGTGGAAAAGGCGAGAGTGCGCGAGCACACAGGGGCAAAGACAAGCAGCGCAGCTTGAAGCGTAGTAAAAAAAATAATAAATAGACAACTGGTCGACCTCATTAGAAATAAAAACCCAAAAGATTAGATAGACAAACAAACAAACACATAAATGTGGAGAGAAGGGCAGTGCGCGCAGGAGCAAAGTTAAACATCAGACAGACCTGAATCCTTATCTTTACAAGGTCGACCTCAGAACTTTGTTCAGTGTGTCTCGGTGACGGATAATGGAAGGAAGGGCAGGCAACTGGTCGACTTCATTTAAATAAACAAATAAAAAATAAGATAAACTCTCAGGAATAGATAAATAATAACAAAAAAATTGTAATGTGGAGAAAGCGAGAGCGCGCGAATGCACTCAAGCAAACACAAACAGCACAGCACGATGCGTATTTTTTTTTAAATTGACAAAATAAATCAAAAATAAATCAAAAATAAAAATAAGTGGAAAAGGCGAGAGTGCGCGAGCACACAGGAGCAAAGACAAGCAGCGCAGCTTGATGCGTAGTAAAAAAAATAATAAATAGACAACTGGTCGACCTCATTAGAAATAAAAACCCAAAAGATTAGATAGACAAACAAACAAACACATAAATGTGGAGAGAAGGGCAGTGCGGGCAGGAGCAAAGGTAAACAGCAGACAGACCTGAATCCTTATCTTTACAAGGTCGACCTCAGAACTTTGTTCAGTTTGTCTCGGTGACGGATAATGGAAGGAAGGGCAGGCAACTGGTCGTCTTCATTTAAATAAACAAAAAATAAGATAAACTCTCAGAAATAGATAAATATTAACAAAAAAATTGTAAAGTGGAGAAAGCGAGAGCGCGCGAATGCACTCAAGCAAACACAAACAGCACAGCACGATGCGTATTTTTTTTTAAAATTGACAAAATAAATAAAAAATAAATCAAAAATAAAAATAAGTGGAAAAGGCGAGAGTGCGCGAGCACACAGGAGCAAAGACAAGCAGCGCAGCTTGATGCGTAGTAAAAAAAATAATAAATAGACAACTGGTCGACCTCATTAGAAATAAAAACCCAAAAGATTAGATAGACAAACAAACAAACACATAAATGTGGAGAGAAGGGCAGTGCGCGCAGGAGCAAAGGTAAACAGCAGACAGATCTGAATCCTTATCTTTACAAGGTCGACCTCAGAACTTTGTTCAGTTTGTCTCGGTGACGGATAATGGAAGGAAGGGCAGGCAACTGGTCGACTTCATTTAAATAAACAAATAAAAAATAAGATAAACTCTCAGGAATAGATAAATAATAACAAAAAAATTGTAAAGTGGAGAAAGCGAGAGCGCGCGAATGCACTGAAGCATACACAAACAGCACAGCACGATGCGTATTTTTTTAAAAATTGACAAAATAAATCAAAAATAAATCAAAAATAAAAATAAGTGGAAAAGGCGAGAGTGCGCGAGCACACAGGGGCAAAGACAAGCAGCGCAGCTTGATGCGTAGTAAAAAAAATAATAAATAGACAACTGGTCGACCTCATTAGAAATAAAAACCCAAAAGATTAGATAGACAAACAAACAAACACATAAATGTGGAGAGAAGGGCAGTGCGGGCAGGAGCAAAGTTAAACAGCAGACAGACCTGAATCCTTATCTTTACAAGGTCGACCTAAGAACTTTGTTCAGTTTGTCTCGGTGACAGATAATGGAAGGAAGGGCAGGCAACTGGTCGACTTCATTTAAATAAACAAATAAAAAATAAGATAAACTCTCAGGAATAGATAAATAATAACAAAAACATTGTAAAGTGGAGAAAGCGAGAGCGCGCGAATGCACTCAAGCAAACACAAACAGCACAGCACGATGCGTATTTTTTTAAAAAATTGACAAAATAAATCAAAAATAAATCAAAAATAAAAATAAGTGGAAAAGGCGAGAGTGCGCGAGCACACAGGGCAAAGACAAGCAGCGCAGCTTGATGCGTAGTAAAAAAAATGATAAATAGACAACTGGTCGACCTCATTAGAAATAAAAACCCAAAAGATTAGATAGACAAACAAACAAACACATAAATGTGGAGAGAAGGGCAGTGCGGGCAGGAGCAAAGTTAAACAGCAGACAGACCTGAATCCTTATCTTTACAAGGTCGACCTAAGAACTTTGTTCAGTTTGTCTCGGTGACGGATAATGGAAGGAAGGGCAGGCAACTGGTCGACTTCATTTAAATAAACAAATAAAAAATAAGATAAACTCTCAGGAATAGATAAATAATAACAAAAACATTGTAAAGTGGAGAAAGCGAGAGCGCGCGAATGCACTGAAGCAAACACAAACAGCACAGCACGATGCGTATTTTTTTTAAAAATTAACAAAATAAATCAAAAATAAATCAAAAAAAAAATAAGTGGAAAAGGCGAGAGTGCGCGAGCACACAGGAGCAAAGACAAGCAGCGCAGCTTGATGCGTAGTAAAAAAAATAATAAGTAGACAACTGGTCGACCTCATTAGAAATAAAAACCCAAAAGTTTAGATAGACAAACAAACAACACATAAATGTGGAGAGAAGGGCAGTGCGGGCAGGAGCAAAGGTAAACAGCAGACAGACCTGAATCCTTATCTTTACAAGGTCGACCTCAGAACTTTGTTCAGTTTGTCTCGGTGACGGATTATGGAAGGAAGGGCATGCAACTGGTCGACTTCATTTAAATAAACAAATAAAAATAAGATAAACTCTCAGGAATAGATAAATAATAACAAAAAAATTGTAAAGTGGAGAAAGCGAGAGCGCGCGAATGCACTCAAGCAAACACTGACAGCACAGCACGATGCGTATTTTTTTTAAAAATTGACAAAATAAAACAAAAATAAATCAAAAATAAAAATAAGTGGAAAAGGCGAGAGTGCGCGAGCACACAGGAGCAAAGACAAGCAGCGCAGCTTGATGCGTAGTAAAAAAAATAATAAATAGACAACTGGTCGACCTCATTAGAAATAAAAACCCAAAAGATTAGATAGACAAACAAACAAACACATAAATGTGGAGAGAAGGGCAGTGCACGCAGGAGCAAAGGTAAACAGCAGACAGACCTGAATCCTTATCTTTACAAGGTCGACCTCAGAACTTTGTTCAGTTTGTCTCGGTGACGGATAATGGAAGGAAGGGCAGGCAACTGGTCGACTTCATTTAAATAAACAAATAAAAAATAAGATAAACTCTCAGGAATAGATAAATAATAAAAAAAAATTGTAAAGTGGAGAAAGCGAGAGCCCGCGAATGCACTCAAGCAAACACAAACAGCACAGCACGATGCGTATTTTTTTTTAATTGACAAAATATATCAAAAATAAATCAAAAATAAAAATAAGTGGGAAAGGCGAGAGTGCGCGAGCACACAGGAGCAAAGACAAGCAGCCCAGCTTGATGCGTAGTAAAAAAAATAATAAATAGACAACTGGTCGACCTCATTAGAAATAAAAACCCAAAAGATTAGATAGACAAACAAACATACACATAAATGTGGAGAGAAGGGCAGTGCGCGCAGGAGCAAAGGTAAACAGCAGACAGACCTGAATCCTTATCTTTACAAGGTCGACCTCAGAACTTTGTTCAGTTTGTCTCGGTGACGGATAATGGAAGGAAGGGCAGGCAACTGGTCGACTTCATTTAAATAAACAAATAAAAAATAAGATAAACTCTCAGGAATAGATAAATAATAACAAAAAAAATTGTAAAGTGGAGAAAGCGAGAGCGCGCGAATGCACTCAAGCAAACACAAACAGCACAGTACGATGCGTTTTTTTTTAAATTGACAAAATAAATCAAAAATAAATCAAAAATAAAATAAGTGGAAAAGGCGAGAGTGTGCGAGCACACCGGAACAAAGACAAGCAGCGCAGCTTGATGCGTAGTAAAAAAAATAATAAATAGACAACTGTTCGACCTCATTAGAAATAAAAACCCAAAAGATTAGATAGACAAACAAACAAACACATAAATGTGGAGAGAAGGGCAGTGCGCGCCGGAGCAAAGGTAAACAGCAGACAGACCTGAATCCTTATCTTTACAAGGTCGACCTCAGAACTTTGTTCAGTTTGTCTCGGTGACGGATAATGGAAGGAAGGGCAGGCAACTGGTCGACTTCATTTAAATAAACAAATAAAAAATAAGATAAACTCTCAGGAATAGATAAATAATAACAAAAAAATTGTAAAGTGGAGAAAGCGAGAGCGAGCGAATGCACTCAAGCAAACACAAACAGCACAGCACGATGCGTATTTTTTTTTAATTGACAAAATAAATCAAAAATAAATCAAAAATAAAAATAAGTGGAAAAGGCGAGAGTGCGCGAGCACACAGGAGAAAAGACAAGCAGCGCAGCTTGATGCGTAGTAAAAAAAATAATAAATAGACAACTGGTCGACCTCATTAGAAATCAAAACCCAAAAGATTAGATAGACAAACAAACATACACATAAATGTGGAGAGAAGGGCAGTGCGCGCAGGAGCAAAGGTAAACAGCAGACAGACCTGATTCCTTATCTTTACAAGGTCGACCTCAGAACTTTGTTCTGTTTGTCTCGGTGACGGATAATGGAAGGGAGGGCAGGCAACTGGTCGACTTCATTTAAATAAACAAATGAAAAATAAGATAAACTCTCAGGAATAGATAAATAATAACAAAAAAATTGTAAAGTGGAGAAAGCGAGAGCGCGCGAATGCACTCAAGCAAACACAAACAGCACAGCACGATGCGAATTTTTTTTTTAAATTGACAAAATAAATCAAAAATAAATCAAAAATAAAAATAAGTGGAAAAGGCGAGAGTGCGCGAGCACACAGGAGCAAAGACAAGCAGCGCAGCTTGATGCGTAGTAAAAAAAATAATAAATAGACAACTGGTCGACCTCATTAGAAATAAAAACCCAAAAGATTAGATAGACAAACAAACAAACACATAAATGTGGAGAGAAGGGCAGTGCGCGCAGGAGCAAAGGTAAACAGCAGACAGACCTGAATCCTTATCTTTACAAGGTCGACCTCAGAACTTTGTTCAGTTTGTCTCGGTGACGGATAATGGAAGGAAGGGCATGCAACTGGTCGACTTCATTTAAATAAACAAATAAAAAATAAGATAAACTCTCAGGAATAGATAAATAAAAACAAAAAAATTGTAAAGTGGAGAAAGCGAGAGCGCGCGAATGCACTCAAGCAAACACAAACAGCACAGCACGATGCGTATTTTTTTTAAAAATTGACAAAATAAAACAAAAATAAATCAAAAATAAAAATAAGTGGAAAAGGCGAGAGTGCGCGAGCACACAGGAGCAAAGACAAGCAGCGCAGCTTGATGCGTAGTAAAAAAAATAATAAATAGACAACTGGTCGACCTCATTAGAAATAAAAACCCAAAAGATTAGATAGACAAACAAACAAACACATAAATGTGGATAGAAGGGCAGTGCACGCAGGAGCAAAGGTAAACAGCAGACAGACCTGAATCCTTATCTTTACAAGGTCGACCTCAGAACTTTGTTCAGTTTGTCTCGGTGACGGATAATGGAAGGAAGGGCAGGCAACTGGTCGACTTCATTTAAATAAACAAATAAAAAATAAGATAAACTCTCAGGAATAGATAAATAATAACAAAAAAATTGTAAAATGGAGAAAGCGAGAGCGCGCGAATGCACTCAAGCAAACACAAACAGCACAGCACGATGCGTATTTTTTTTTAAATTGACAAAATATATCAAAAATAAATCAAAAATAAAAATAAGTGGGAAAGGCGAGAGTGCGCGAGCACACAGGAGCAAAGACAAGCAGCACAGTTTGATGCGTAGTAAAAAAAATAATAAATAGACAACTGGTCGACCTCATTAGAAATAAAAACCCAAAAGATTAGATAGACAAACAAACATACACATAAATGTGGAGAGAAGGGCAGTGCGCGCAGGAGCAAAGGTAAACAGCAGACAGACCTGAATCCTTATCTTTACAAGGTCGACCTCAGAACTTTGTTCAGTTTGTCTCGGTGACGGATAATGGAAGGAAGGGCAGGCAACTGGTCGACTTCATTTAAATAAACAAATAAAAAATAAGATAAACTCTCAGGAATAGATAAATAATAACAAAAAAAAATTGTAAAGTGGAGAAAGCGAGAGCGCGCGAATGCACTCAAGCAAACACAAACAGCACAGCACGATGCGTTTTTTTTTAAATTGACAAAATAAATCAAAAATAAATCAAAAATAAAAATAAGTGGAAAAGGAGAGAGTACGCGAGCACACAAGAGCAAAGACAAGCAGCGCAGCTTGATGCGTAGTAAAAAAAATAATAAATAGACAACTGTTCGACCTCATAAGAAATAAAAACCCAAAAGATTAGATAGACAAACAAACAAACACATAAATGTGGAGAGAAGGGCAGTGCGCGCACGAGCAAAGGTAAACAGCAGACAATTCTGAATCCTTATCTTTACAAGGTCGACCTCAGAACTTTGTTCAGTTTGTCTTGGTGACGGATAATGGAAGGAAGGGCAGGCAACTGGTCGACTTCATTTAAATAAACAAATAAAAAATAAGATAAACTCTCAGGAATAGATAAATAATAACAAAAAAATTGTAAAGTGGAGAAAGCGAGAGCGCACGAATGCACTCAAGCAAACACAAACAGCACAGCACGATGCGTATTTTTTTTTAAATTGACAAAATAAATCAAAAATAAATCAAAATAAAAATAAGTGGAAAAGGCGAGAGTGCGCGAGCACACAGGAGCAAAGACAAGCAGCGCAGCTTGATGCGTAGTAAAAAAAATAATAAATAGACAACTGTTCGACCTCATTAGAAATAAAAACCCAAAAGATTAGATAGACAAACAAACAAACACATAAATGTGGAGAGAAGGGCAGTGCGGGCAGGAGCAAAGGTAAACAGCAGACAGACCTGAATCCTTATCTTTAAAAGGTCGACCTCAGAACTTTGTTCAGTTTGTCTCAGTGACGGATAATGGAAGGAAGGGCAGGCAACTGGTCGACTTCGTTTAAATAAACAAATAAAAAATAAGATAAACTCTCAGGAATAGATAAATAATAACAAAATAATTGTAAAGTGGAGAAAGCGAGAGCGCGCGAATGCACTCAAGCAAACACAAACAGCACAGCACGATGCGTATTTTTTTTTAAATTGACAAAATAAATCAAAAATAAATCAAAAATAAAAATAAGTGGAAAAGGCGAGAGCGCGCGAGCACACAGGAGTAAAGACAAGCAGCGCAGCTTGATGCGTAGTAAAAAAAATAATAAATAGACAACTGGTCGACCTCATTAGAAATAAAAACCCAAAAGATTAGATAGACAAACAAACAAACACATAAATGTGGAGAGAAGGGCAGTGCGCGCAGGAGCAATGGTAAACAGCAGACAGACCTGAATCCTTATCTTTACAATGTCGACCTCAGAACTTTGTTCAGTTTGTCTCGGTGGCGGATAATGGAAGGAAGGGCAAGCAACTGGTCGACTTCATTTAAATAAACAAATAAAAAATAGGATAAACTCTCAGGAATAGATAAATAATAACAAAAACATTGTAAAGTGGAGAAAGCGAGAGCGCGCGAATGCACTCAAGCAAACACAAACAGCACAGCACGATGCGTATTTTTTTTAAAAATTAACAAAATAAATCAAAAATAAATCAAAAATAAAAATAAGTGGAAAAGGCGAGAGTGCGCGAGCACACAGGAGCAAAGACAAGCAGCGCAGCTTGATGCGTAGTAAAAAAAATAATAAGTAGACAACTGGTCGACCTCATTAGAAATAAAAACCCAAAAGTTTAGATAGACAAACAAACACATAAATGTGGAGAGAAGGGCAGTGCGGGCAGGAGCAAAGGTAAACAGCAGACAGACCTGAATCCTTATCTTTACAAGGTCGACCTCAGAACTTTGTTCAGTTTGTCTCGGTGACGGATAATGGAAGGAAGGGCATGCAACTGGTCGACTTCATTTAAATAAACAAATAAAAAATAAGATAAACTCTCAGGAATAGATAAATAATAACAAAAAAAATTGTAAAGTGGAGAAAGCGAGAGCGCGCGAATGCACTCAAGCAAACACAAACAGCACAGCACGATGCGTATTTTTTTTAAAAATTGACAAAATAAAACAAAAATAAATCAAAAATAAAAATAAGTGGAAAAGGCGAGAGTGCGCGAGCACACAGGAGCAAAGACAAGCAGCGCAGCTTGATGCGTAGTAAAAAAAATAATAAATAGACAACTGGTCGACCTCATTAGAAATAAAAACCCAAAAGATTAGATAGACAAACAAACAAACACATAAATGTGGAGAGAAGGGCAGTGCACGCAGGAGCAAAGGTAAACAGCAGACAGACCTGAATCCTTATCTTTACAAGGTCGACCTCAGAACTTTGTTCAGTTTGTCTCGGTGACAGATAATGGAAGGAAGGGCAGGCAACTGGTCGACTTCATTTAAATAAACAAATAAAAAATAAGATAAACTCTCAGGAATAGATAAATAATAACAAAAAAATTGTAAAGTGGAGAAAGCGAGAGCGCGCGAATGCACTCAAGCAAACACAAACAGCACAGCACGATGCGTATTTTTTTTAAATTGACAAAATATATCAAAAATAAATCAAAAATAAAAATAAGTGGGAAAGGCGAGAGTGCGCGAGCACACAGGAGCAAAGACAAGCAGCCCAGCTTGATGCGTAGTAAAAAAAATAATAAATAGACAACTGGTCGACCTCATTAGAAATAAAAACCCAAAAGATTAGATAGACAAACAAACATACACATAAATGTGGAGAGAAGGGCAGTGCGCGCAGGAGCAAAGGTAAACAGCAGACAGACCTGAATCCTTATCTTTACAAGGTCGACCTCAGAACTTTGTTCAGTTTGTCTCGGTGACGGATAATGGAAGGAAGGGCAGGCAACTGGTCGACTTCATTTAAATAAACAAATAAAAAATAAGATAAACTCTCAGGAATAGATAAATAATAACAAAAAAAATTGTAAAGTGGAGAAAGCGAGAGCGCGCGAATGCACTCAAGCAAACACAAACCGCACAGCACGATGCGTTTTTTTTAAATTGACAAAATAAATCAAAAATAAATCAAAAATAAAAATAAGTGGAAAAGGAGAGAGTGCGCGAGCACACAAGAGCAAAGACAAGCAGCGCAGCTTGATGCGTAGTAAAAAAAATAATAAATAGACAACTGTTCGACCTCATTAGAAATAAAAACCCAAAAGATTAGATAGACAAACAAACAAACACATAAATGTGGAGAGAAGGGCAGTGCGCGCAGGAGCAAAGGTAAACAGCAGACAGATCTGAATCCTTATCTTTACAAGGTCGACCTCAGAACTTTGTTCAGTTTGTCTCGGTGACGGATAATGGAAGGAAGGGCAGGCAACTGGTCGACTTCATTTAAATAAACAAATAAAAAATAAGATAAACTCTCAGGAATAGATAAATAATAACAAAACATTGTAAAGTGGAGAAAGAGAGAGCGCACGAATGCACTCAAGCAAACACAAACAGCACAGCACGATGCGTATTTTTTTTAAATTGACAAAATAAATCAAAAATAAATCAAAAATAAAAATAAGTGGAAAAGGCGAGAGTGCGCGAGCACACAGCAGCAAAGACAAGCAGCGCAGCTTGATGCGTAGTAAAAAAAATAGTAAATAGACAACTGGTCGACCTCATTAGAAATAAAAACCCAAAAGATTAGATAGACAAACAAACAAACACATAAATGTGGAGAGAAGGGCAGTGCGGGCAGGAGGAAACGTAAACAGCAGACAGACCTGAATCCTTATCTTTACAAGGTCGACCTCAGAACTTTGTTCAGTTTGTCTCAGTGACGGATAATGGAAGGAAGGGCAGGCAACTGGTCGACTTCGTTTAAATAAACAAATAAAAAATAAGATAAACTCTCAGGAATAGATAAATAATAACAAAAAAATTGTAAAGTGGAGAAAGCGAGAGCGCGCGAATGCACTCAAGCAAACACAAACAGCACAGCACGATGCGTATTTTTTTTTTAAATTGACAAAATAAATCAAAATTAAATCAAAAATAAAAATAAGTGGAAAAGGCGAGAGTGCGCGAGCACACAGGAGCAAAGACAAGCAGCGCAGCTTGATGCGTAGTAAAATAAATAATAAATAGACAACTGTTCGACCTCATTAGAAATAAAAACCCAAAAGATTAGATAGACAAACAAACAAACACATAAATGTGGAGAGAAGGGCAGTGCGCGCAGGAGCAAAGGTAAACAGCAGACAATTCTGAATCCTTACCTTTACAAGGTCGACCTCAGAACTTTGTTCAGTTTGTCTCGGTGACGGATAATGGAAGGAAGGGCAGGCAACTGGTCGACTTCATTTAAATAAACAAATAAAAAATAAGATAAACTCTCAGGAATAGATAAATAATAACAAAAAATTGTAAAGTGGAGAAAGCGAGAGCGCACAAATGCACTCAAGCAAACACAAACAGCACAGCACGATGCGTATTTTTTTTTAAATTGACAAAATAATTAAAAAATAAATCAAAAATAAAAATAAGTGGAAAAGGCGAGAGTGCGCGAGCACACAGGAGCAAAGACAAGCAGCGCAGCTTGATGCGTAGTAAAAAAAATAATAAATAGACAACTGTTCGAACTCATTAGAAATAAAAACCCAACAGATTAGATAGACAAACAAACAAACACATAAATGTGGAGAGAAGGGCAGTGCGGGCAGGAGCAAAGGTAAACAGAAGACAGACCTGAATCCTTATCTTTACAATGTCGACCTCAGAACTTTGTTCAGTTTATCTCGGTGGCGGATAATGGAAGGAAGGGCAAGCAACTGGTCGACTTCATTTAAATAAACAAATAAAAAATAAGATAAACTCTCAGGAATAGATAAATAATAACAAAAACATTGTAAAGTGGAGAAAGCGAGAGCGCGCGAATGCACTCAAGCAAACACAAACAGCACAGCACGATGCGTATTTTTTTTAAAAATTAACAAAATAAATCAAAAATAAATCAAAAATAAAAATAAGTGGAAAAGGCGAGAGTGCGCTAGCACACAGGAGCAAAGACAAGCAGCGCAGCTTGATGCGTAGTAAAAAAAATAATAAGTAGACAACTGGTCGACCTCATTAGAAATAAAAACCCAAAAGTTTAGATAGACAAACAAACAAACACATAAATGTGGAGAGAAGGGCAGTGCGGGCAGGAGCAAAGGTAAACAGCAGACAGACCTGAATTCTTATCTTTAAAAGGTCGACCTCAGAACTTTGTTCAGTTTGTCTCAGTGACGGATAATGGAAGGAAGGGCAGGCAACTGGTCGACTTCATTTAAATAAACAAATAAAAAATAAGATAAACTCTCAGGAATAGATAAATAATAACAAAAAAATTGTAAAGTGGAGAAAGAGAGAGCGCGCGAATGCACTCAAGCAAACACAAACAGCACAGCACGATGCGTATTTTTTTTTAAATTGACAAAATAAGTCAAAAATAAATCTAAAATAAAAATAAGTGGAAAAGGCGAGAGTGCGCGAGCACACAGGAGCAAGTACAAGCAGCGCAGCTTGATGCGTAGTAAAAAAAATAATAAATAGACAACTGGTAGACCTCATTAGAAATAAAAACCCAAAAGATTAGATAGACAAACAAACAAACACATAAATGTGGAGAGAAGGGCAGTGCGCGCAGGAGCAAAGGTAAACAGCAGACAGACCTGAATCATTATCTTTACAATGTCGACCTCAGAACTTTGTTCAGTTTGTCTCGGTGACGGATAATGGAAGGAAGGGCAGGCAACTGGTGGACTTCATTTAAATAAACAAATAAAAAATAAGATAAATTCTCAGGAATAGATAAATAATAACAAAAAAATTGTAAAGTGGAGAAAGCGAGAGCGCGCGAATGCACTCAAGCAAACACAAACAGCACAGCACGATGCGTATTTTTTTTTAAAATTGACAAAATAAATCAAAAATAAATGAAAAATAAAAATAAGTGGAAAAGGCGAGAGTGCGCGAGCACACAGGAGCAAAGACAAGCAGCGCAGCTTGATGCGTAGTAAAATAAATAATAAATAGACAACTGGTCGACCTCATTAGAAATAAAAACCCAAAAGATTACATAGACAAAAAAACAAACACATAAATGTGGAGAGAAGGGCAGTGCGCGCAGGAGCAAAGGTAAACAGCAGACAGACCTGAATCCTTATCTTTACAAGGTCGACCTCAGAACTTTGTTCAGTTTGTCTCGCTGACGGATAATGGAAGGAAGGGCAGGCAACTGGTCATCTTCATTTAAATAAACAAATAAAAAATAAGATAAACTCTCAGTAATAGATAAATAATAACAAAAAAATTGTAAAGTGGAGAAATCGAGATCGCGCGAATGCACTCAAGCAAACACAAACAGCACAGCACGATGCGTATTTTTTTTAAATTGACAAAATAAATCAAAAATAAATCAAAAATAAAAATAAGTGGAAAAGGCGAGAGTGCGCGAGCACACAGGAGCAAAGACAAGCAGCGCAGCTTGATGCGTAGTAAAAAAAAATAATAAATAGACAACTGGTCGACCTCATTAGAAATAAAAACCCAAACGATTAGATAGACAAACAAACAAACACATAAATGTGGAGAGAAGTGCATTGCGCGCAGGAGCAAAGGTAAACAGCAGACAGACCTCCATCCTTATCTTTACAAGGTCGACCTCAGAACTTTGTTCAGTTTGTCTCAGTGACGGATAATGGAAGGAAGGGCAGGCAACTGGTAGACTTCATTTAAATAAACAAATGAAAAATAAGATAAACTCTCAGGAATAGATAAATAATAAAAAAAATTGTAAAGTGGAGAAAGCAAGAGCGCGCGAATGCACTCAAGCATACAGAAACAGCACAGCACGATGCGTATTTTTTTTTAAATTGACAAAATAAATCAAAAATAAATCAAAAATAAAAATAAGTGGAAAAGGCGAGAGTGCGCGAGCACACAGGAGCAAAGACAAGCAGCGCAGCTTGATGCGTAGTAAAAAAAATAATAAATAGACAACTGGTCGACCTCATTAGAAATAAAAACCCAAAAGGTTAGATACACAAAAAAACAAACACATAAATGTGGAGAGAAGGGCAGTGCGGGCAGGAGCAAATGTAAACAGCAGACAGACCTGAATCCTTATCTTTACAAGGTCGACCTCAGAACTTTGTTCAGTTTGTCTCGGTGACGGATAATGGAAGGAAGGGCAGGCAACTGGTCGACTTCATTTAAATAAACAAATAAAAAATAAGATAAACTCTCAGGAATAGATAAATAATAACAAAAAAATTGTAAAGTGGAGAAAGCGAGAGCGTGCGAATGCACTCAAGCAAACACAAACAGCACAGCACGATGCGTATTTTTTTTTAAATTGACAAAATAAATCAAAAATAAATCAAAAATAAAAATAAGTGGAAAAGGCGAGAGTGCGCGAGCACACAGGAGCAAAGAGAAGCAGCGCAGCTTGATGCGTAGTAAAATAAATAATAAATAGACAACTGGTCGACCTCATTAGAAATAAAACCCCAAAAGATTAGATAGATAAACAAACAAACACATAAATGTGGAGAGAAGGGCAGTGCGCGCAGGAGCAAAGGTAAACAGCAGACAGACCTGAATCCTTATCTTTACAAGGTCGACCTCAGAACTTTGTTCAGTTTGTCTCGGTGACGGATAATGGAAGGAAGGGCAGGCAACTGGTCGACTTCATTTAAATAAACAAATAAAAAATGAAATAAACTCTCAGGAATAGATAAATAATAACAAAACAATTGTAAAGTGGAGAAAGCGAGAGCGCGAATGCACTCAAGCAAACACAAACAGCACAGCACGATGCGTATTTTTTTTGAAATTGACAAAATAAATCAAAAATAAATCAAAAATAAAAATAAGTGGAAAAGGCGAGAGTGCGCTAGCACACAGGAGCAAAGACAAGCAGCGCAGCTTGATGCGTAGTAAAAAAAATAATAAATAGACAACTGGTCGACCTCATTAGAAATAAAAACCCAAAAGATTAGATAGACAAACAAACAAACACATAAATGTGGAGAGAAGGGCAGTGCGGGCAGGAGCAAAGGTAAACAGCAGACAGACCTGAATACTTATCTTTACAAGGTCGACCTCAGAACTTTGTTCAGTTTGTCTCGGTGACGTATAATGGAAGGAAGTGCAGGCAACTAGTCGACTTCATTTAAATAAACAAATAAAAAATAAGATAAACTCTCAGGAATAGATAAATAATAACAAAAATTGTAAAGTGGAGAAAGCGAGAGCGCGCAAATGCACTCAAGCAAACACAAACAGCACATCACGATGCGTATTTTTTTTTAAATTGAGAAAAAAAATCAAAAATTAATGAAAAATAAAAATAAGTGGAAAAGGCGAGAGTGCGCGAGCACACAGGAGCAAAGACAAGCAGCGCAGCTTGATGCGTAGTAAAAAAATAATAAATAGACAACTGGTCGACCTCATTAGAAATAAAAACCCAAAAGATTAGATAGACAAACAAACAAACACATAAATGTGGAGAGAAGGGCAGTGCGCACAGGAGCAAAGGTAAACAGCAGACAGACCTGAATCCTTATCTTTACAAGGTCGACCTCAGAACTTTGTTCAGTTTGTCTCGGTGACGGATAATGGAAGGAAGGGCAGGCAACTGGTCGACTTCATTTAAATAAACAAATAAAAAATAAGATAAACTCTCAGGAATAGATAAATAATAACAAAAAAATTGTAAAGTGGAGAAAGCGAGAGCGCGCGAATGCACTCAAGGAAACACAAACAGCACAGCACGATGCGTAATTTTTTTTAAAATTGACAAAATAAATCAAAAATAAATCAAAAATAAAAATAAGTGGAAAAGGCGAGAGTGCGCGAGCACACAGGAGCAAAGACAAGCAGCGCAGCTTGATGCGTAGTAAAAAAAATAATAAATAGACAACTGGTCGACCTCATTAGAAATAAAAACCCAAAAGATTAGATAGACAAAGAAACAAACACATAAATACGGAAAGAAGGGCAGTGCGCGCAGGAGCAAAGGTAAACAGCAGACAGACCTGAATCCTTATCTTCACAAGGTCGACCTCAAAATTTCGTTCAGTTTGTCTTGGTGACGGAAAGTGGAAGGGAGGGCAGGCAACTGGTCGACTTCATTTAAGTAAACAAATAAAAAATAAGATAAACTCTCAGGAATAGATAAAAAATAACAAAAAAATTGTAAAGTGGAGAAAGCGAGAGCGCGCGAATGCACTCAAGCAAACACAAACAGCACAGCACGATGCGAATTTTTTTTTAAAATTGACAAAATATATCAAAATAAATCAAAAATAAAAATAAGTGGAAAAGGCGAGAGTGCGCGAGCACACAGGAGCAAAGACAAGCAGCGCAGCTTGATGCGTAGTAAAAAAAATAATAAATAGACAACTGGTCGACCTCATTAGAAATAAAAACCCAAAAGATTAGATAGACAAACAAACAAACACATAAATGTGGAGAGAAGGGCAGTGCGCGCAGGAGCAAAGGTAAACAGCAGACAGACCTGAATCCTTATCTTTACAAGGTCGACCTCAGAACTTTGTTCAGTTTGTTTTGGTGATGGATAATGGAAGGAAGGGCAGGCAACTGGTCGACTTCATTTAAATAAACAAATAAAAAAGATAAACTCTCAGGAATAGATATATAATAACAAAAAAATTGTAAAGTGGAGAAAGCGAGAGCGCGCGAATGCACTCAAGCAAACACAAACAGCACAGCACGATGCGTATTTTTTTTTAAATTGACAAAATAAATCAAAAATAAATCAAAAATAAAAATAAGTGGAAAAGGCGAGAGTGCGCGAGCACACAGGAGCAAAGACAAGCATCGCAGCTTGATGCGTAGTAAAAAAAATAATAAATAGACAACTGGTCGACCTCATTAGAAATAAAAACCCAAAAGATTAGATAGACAAACAAACAAACACATAAATGTGGAGAGAAGGGCAGTGCGCGCAGGAGCAAAGGTAAACAGCAGACAGACCTGAATCCTTATCTTTACAAGGTCGACCTCAGAACTTTGTTCAGATTGTTTCGGTGATGGATAATGGAAGGAAGGGCAGGCAACTGGTCGACTTCATTTAAATAAACAAATAAAAAATAAGATAAACTCTCAGGAATAGATAAATAATAACAAAAAAATTGTAAAGTGGAGAAAGCGAGAGCGCGCGAATGCACTTAAGCAAACACAAACAGCACAGCACGATGCGTATTTTTTTTAAAAATTGACAAAATAAATCAAAAATAAATCAAAAATAAAAATAAGTGGTAAAGGCGAGAGTGCGCGAGCACACAGGAGCAAAGACACGCAGCGCAGCTTGATGCGTAGTAAAAAAAATAATAAATAGACAACTGGTCGACCTCATTAGAAATAAAAACCCAAAAGATTAGATAGACAAACAAACAAACACATAAATGTGGAGAGAAGGGCAGTGCGCGCAGGAGCAATGGTAAACAGCAGACAGACCTGAATCCTTATCTTCACAAGGTCGACCTCAGAATTTCGTTCAGTTTGTCTTGGTGACGGATAATGGAAGGGAGGGCAGGCAACTGGTCGACTTCATTTAAGTAAACAAATAAAAAATAAGATAAACTCTCAGGAATAGATAAATAATAACAAAAAAATTGTAAAGTGGAGAAAGCGAGAGCGCGCGAATGCACTCAAGCAAACACAAACAGCACAGCACGATGCGAATTTTTTTTAAATTGACAAAATAAATCAAAAATAAATCAAAAATAAAAATAAGTGGAAAAGGCGAGAGTGCGCGAGCACACAGGAGCAAAGACAAGCATCGCAGCTTGATGTGTAGTAAAAAAAATAATAAATAGACAACTGGTCGACCTCATTAGAAATAAAAACCCAAAAGATTATATAGACAAACAAACAAACATAAATGTGGAGAGAAGGGCAGTGCGCGCAGGAGCAAAGGTAAACAGCAGACAGACCTGAATCCTTATCTTTACAAGGTCGACCTCAGAACTTTGTTCAGATTGTTTCGGTGACGGATAATGGAAGGAAGGGCAGGCAACTGGTCGACTTCATTTAAATAAACAAATAAAAAATGAGATAAACTCTCAGGAATAGATAAATAATAACAAAACAATTGTAAAGTGGAGAAAGCGAGAGCTCGAATGCACTCAAGCAAACACAAACAGCACAGCACGATGCGTATTTTTTTTGAAATTGACAAAATAAATCAAAAATAAATCAAAAATAAAAATAAGTGGAAAAGGCGAGAGTGCGCTAGCACACAGGAGCAAAGACAAGCAGCGCAGCTTGATGCGTAGTAAAAAAAATAATAAATAGACAACTGGTCGACCTCATTAGAAATAAAAACCCAAAAGATTAGATAGACAAACAAACAAACACATAAATGTGGAGAGAAGGGCAGTGCGCGCAGGAGCAAAGGTAAACAGCAGACAGACCTGAATCCTTATCTTTACAAGGTCGACCTCAGAACTTTGTTCAGTTTGTTTTGGTGATGGATAATGGAAGGAAGGGCAGGCAACTGGTCGACTTCATTTAAATAAACAAATAAAAAAGATAAACTCTCAGGAATAGATATATAATAACAAAAAAATTGTAAAGTGGAGAAAGCGAGAGCGCGCGAATGCACTCAAGCAAACACAAACAGCACAGCACGATGCGTATTTTTTTTTAAATTGACAAAATAAATCAAAAATAAATCAAAAATAAAAATAAGTGGAAAAGGCGAGAGTGCGCGAGCACACAGGAGCAAAGACAAGCATCGCAGCTTGATGCGTAGTAAAAAAAATAATAAATAGACAACTGGTCGACCTCATTAGAAATAAAAACCCAAAAGATTAGATAGACAAACAAACAAACACATAAATGTGGAGAGAAGGGCAGTGCGCGCAGGAGCAAAGGTAAACAGCAGACAGACCTGAATCCTTATCTTTACAAGGTCGACCTCAGAACTTTGTTCAGATTGTTTCGGTGATGGATAATGGAAGGAAGGGCAGGCAACTGGTCGACTTCATTTAAATAAACAAATAAAAAATAAGATAAACTCTCAGGAATAGATAAATAATAACAAAAAAATTGTAAAGTGGAGAAAGCGAGAGCGCGCGAATGCACTTAAGCAAACACAAACAGCACAGCACGATGCGTATTTTTTTTAAAAATTGACAAAATAAATCAAAAATAAATCAAAAATAAAAATAAGTGGTAAAGGCGAGAGTGCGCGAGCACACAGGAGCAAAGACACGCAGCGCAGCTTGATGCGTAGTAAAAAAAATAATAAATAGACAACTGGTCGACCTCATTAGAAATAAAAACCCAAAAGATTAGATAGACAAACAAACAAACACATAAATGTGGAGAGAAGGGCAGTGCGCGCAGGAGCAATGGTAAACAGCAGACAGACCTGAATCCTTATCTTCACAAGGTCGACCTCAGAATTTCGTTCAGTTTGTCTTGGTGACGGATAATGGAAGGGAGGGCAGGCAACTGGTCGACTTCATTTAAGTAAACAAATAAAAAATAAGATAAACTCTCAGGAATAGATAAATAATAACAAAAAAATTGTAAAGTGGAGAAAGCGAGAGCGCGCGAATGCACTCAAGCAAACACAAACAGCACAGCACGATGCGAATTTTTTTTAAATTGACAAAATAAATCAAAAATAAATCAAAAATAAAAATAAGTGGAAAAGGCGAGAGTGCGCGAGCACACAGGAGCAAAGACAAGCATCGCAGCTTGATGTGTAGTAAAAAAAATAATAAATAGACAACTGGTCGACCTCATTAGAAATAAAAACCCAAAAGATTATATAGACAAACAAACAAACATAAATGTGGAGAGAAGGGCAGTGCGCGCAGGAGCAAAGGTAAACAGCAGACAGACCTGAATCCTTATCTTTACAAGGTCGACCTCAGAACTTTGTTCAGATTGTTTCGGTGACGGATAATGGAAGGAAGGGCAGGCAACTGGTCGACTTCATTTAAATAAACAAATAAAAAATGAGATAAACTCTCAGGAATAGATAAATAATAACAAAACAATTGTAAAGTGGAGAAAGCGAGAGCTCGAATGCACTCAAGCAAACACAAACAGCACAGCACGATGCGTATTTTTTTTGAAATTGACAAAATAAATCAAAAATAAATCAAAAATAAAAATAAGTGGAAAAGGCGAGAGTGCGCTAGCACACAGGAGCAAAGACAAGCAGCGCAGCTTGATGCGTAGTAAAAAAAATAATAAATAGACAACTGGTCGACCTCATTAGAAATAAAAACCCAAAAGATTAGATAGACAAACAAACAAACACATAAATGTGGAGAGAAGGGCAGTGCGGGCAGGAGCAAAGGTAAACAGCAGACAGACCTGAATCCTTATCTTTACAAGGTCGACCTCAGAACTTTGTTCAGTTTGTCTCGGTGACGGATAATGGAAGGAAGTGCAGGCAACTAGTCGACTTCATTTAAATAAACAAATAAAAAATAAGATAAACTCTCAGGAATAGATAAATAATAACAAAAAATTGTAAAGTGGAGAAAGCGACAGCGCGCAAATGCACTCAAGCAAACACAAACAGCACATCACGATGCGTATTTTTTTTTAAATTGACAAAAAAAATCAAAAATTAATGAAAAATAAAAATAAGTGGAAAAGGCGAGAGTGCGCGAGCACACAGGAGCAAAGACAAGCAGCGCAGCTTGATGCGTAGTAAAAAAAAATAATAAATAGACAACTGGTCGACCTCATTAGAAATAAAAACCCAAAAGATTAGATAGATAAACAAACAAACACATAAATGTGGAGAGAAGGGCAGTGCGCGCAGGAGCAAAGGTAAACAGCAGACAGACCTGAATCCTTATCTTTACAAGGTCGACCTCAGAACTTTGTTCAGTTTGTCTCGCTGATGGATAATGGAAGGAAGGGCAGGCAACTGGTCGACTTCATTTAAATAAACAAATAAAAAATGAGATAAACTCTCAGGAATAGATAAATAATAACAAAACAATTGTAAAGTGGAGAAAGCAAGAGCGCGCGAATGCACTCAAGCAAACACAAACAGCACAGCACGATGCGTATTTTTTTTGAAATTGACAAAATAAATCAAAAATAAATCAAAAATAAAAATAAGTGGAAAAGGCGAGAGTGCGCGAGCACACAGGAGCAAAGACAAGCATCGCAGCTTGATGCGTAGTAAAAAAAATAATAAATAGACAACTGGTCGACCTCATTAGAAATAAAAACCCAAAAGATTAGATAGACAAACACACAAACACATAAATGTGGAGAGAAGGGCAGTGCGAGCAGGAGCAAAGGTAAACAGCAGACAGACCTGAATCCTTATCTTTACAAGGTCGACCTCAGAACTTTGTTCAGATTGTTTCGGTGATGGATAATGGAAGGAAGGGCAGGCAACTGGTCGACTTCATTTAAATAAACAAATAAAAAATAAGATAAACTCTCAGGAATAGATAAATAATAACAAAAAAATTGTAAAGTGGAGAAAGCGAGAGCGCGCGAATGCACTCAAGCAAACACAAACAGCACAGCACGATGCGTATTTTTTTTAAAAATTGACAAAATAAATCAAAAATAAATCAAAAATAAAAATAAGTGGTAAAGGCGAGAGTGCGCGAGCACACAGGAGCAAAGACACGCAGCGCAGCTTGATGCGTAGTAAAAAAAATAATAAATAGACAACTGGTCGACCTCATTAGAAATAAAAACCCAAAAGATTAGATAGACAAAGAAACAAACACATAAATACGGAAAGAAGGGCAGTGCGCGCAGGAGCAAAGGTAAACAGCAGACAGACCTGAATCCTTATCTTCACAAGGTCGACCTCAAAATTTCGTTCAGTTTGTCTTGGTGACGGAAAGTGGAAGGGAGGGCAGGCAACTGGTCGACTTCATTTAAGTAAACAAATAAAAAATAAGATAAACTCTCAGGAATAGATAAATAATAACAAAAAAATTGTAAAGTGGAGAAAGCGAGAGCGCGCGAATGCACTCAAGCAAACACAAACAGCACAGCACGATGCGAATTTTTTTTTAAAATTGACAAAATATATCAAAAATAAATCAAAAATAAAAATAAGTGGAAAAGGCGAGAGTGCGCGAGCACACAGGAGCAAAGACAAGCATCGCAGCTTGATGCGTAGTAAAAAAAATAATAAATAGACAACTGGTCGACCTCATTAGAAATAAAAACCCAAAAGATTAGATAGACAAACAAACAAACACATAAATGTGGAGAGAAGGGCAGTGCGCGCAGGAGCAAAGGTAAACAGCAGACAGACCTGAATCCTTATCTTTACAAGGTCGACCTCAGAACTTTGTTCAGTTTGTTTCGGTGATGGATAATGGAAGGAAGGGCAGGCAACTGGTCGACTTCATTTAAATAAACAAATAAAAAAGATAAACTCTCAGGAATAGATATATAATAACAAAAAAATTGTAAAGTGGAGAAAGCGAGAGCGCGCGAATGCACTCAAGCAAACACAAACAGCACAGCACGATGCGTATTTTTTTTAAATTGACAAAATAAATCAAAAATAAATCAAAAATAAAAATAAGTGGAAAAGGCGAGAGTGCGCGAGCACACAGGAGCAAAGACAAGCAGCGCAGCTTGATGCGTAGTAAAAAAAATAATAAATAGACAACTGGTCGACCTCATTAGAAATAAAAACCCAAAAGATTAGATAGACAAACAAACAAACACATAAATGTGGAGAGAAGGGCAGTGCGCGCAGGAGCAAAGGTAAACAGCAGACAGACCTGAATCCTTATCTTCACAAGGTCGACCTCAGAATTTCGTTCAGTTTGTCTTGGTGACGGATAATGGAAGGGAGGGCAGGCAACTGGTCGACTTCATTTAAGTAAACAAATAAAAAATAAGATAAACTCTCAGGAATAGATAAATAATAACAAAAAAATTGTAAAGTGGAGAAAGCGAGAGCGCGCGAATGCACTCAAGCAAACACAAACAGCACAGCACGATGCGAATTTTTTTTTAAAATTGACAAAATATATCAAAAATAAATCAAAAATAAAAATAAGTGGAAAAGGCGAGAGTGCGCGAGCACACAGGAGCAAAGACAAGCATCGCAGCTTGATGCGTAGTAAATAAAATAATAAATAGACAACTGGTCGACCTCATTAGAAATAAAAACCCAAAAGATTAGATAGACAAACAAACAAACACATAAATGTGGAGAGAAGGGCAGTGCGCCCAGGAGCAAAGGTAAACAGCAGACAGACCTGAATCCTTATCTTTACAAGGTCGACCTCAGAACTTTGTTCAGTTTGTTTCGGTGACGGATAATGGAAGGAAGGGCAGGCAACTGGTCGACTTCATTTAAATAAACAAATAAAAAATAAGATAAACTCTCTGGAATAGATAAATAATAACAAAAAAATTGTAAAGTGGAGAAAGCGAGAGCGCGCGAATGCACTTAAGCAAACACCAACAGCACAGCACGATGCGTATTATTTTTAAAAATTGACAAAATAAATCAAAAGTAAATCAAAAATAAAAATAAGTGGAAAAGGCGACAGTGCGCGAGCACACAGGAGCAAAGACAAGCAGCGCAGCTTGATGCGTAGTAAAAAAAAATAATAAATAGACAACTGGTCGACCACATTAGAAATAAAAACCCAAAAGATTAGATAGACAAACAAACAAACACATAAATGTGCAGAGAAGGACAGTGCGTGCAGGAGCAAAGGTAAACAGTAAACAGACCTGAATCCTTATCTTTACAAGGTCGACCTCAGAACTTTGTTCAGTTTGTCTCGGTGACGGATAATGGAAGGAAGGGCAGGCAACTGGTCGACTTCATTTAAATAAACAAATAAAAAATAAGATAAACTCTCAGGAATAGATAAATAATAACAAAAAAATTGTAAAGTGGAGAAAGCGAGAGCGCGCGAATGTACTCAAACAAACACAAACAGCACAGTACGATGCGTATTTTTTTTTAAATTGACAAAATAAATCAAAAATAAATCAAAAATAAAAATAAGTGGAAAAGGCGAGAGTGCGGGAGCACACAGGAGCAAAGACACGCAGCGCAGCTTGATGCGTAGTAAAAAAAATAATAAATAGACAACTGGTCGACCTCATTAGAAATAAAAACCCAAAAGATTGGATAGAGAAACAAACAAACACATAAATGTGGAGAGAAGGGCAGTGCGCGCAGGAGCAAAGGTAAACAGCAGACAGACCTGAATCCTTATCTTTACAAGGTCGACCTCAGAACTTTGTTCAGTTTGTCTCGGTGACGGATAGTGGAAGGAAGGGCAGGCAACTGGTCGACTTCATTTAAATAAACAAATAAAAAATAAGATAAACTCTCAGGAATAGATAAATAATAACAAAAAAATTGTAAAGTGGAGAAAGCGAGAGCGCGCGAATGCACTCAAGCAAACACAAACAGCACAGCACGATGCGTATTTTTTTTTAAAATTGACAAAATAAATCAAAAATAAATCAAAAATAAAAATAAGTGGAAAAGGCGACAGTGCGCGAGCACACAGGAGCAAAGAAAAGCAGCGCAGCTTGATGCGTAGTAAAAAAAAATAATAAATAGACAACTGGTCGACCACATTAGAAATAAAAACCCAAAAGATTAGACAGACAAACAAACAAACACATAAATGTGGAGAGAAGGGCAGTGGGGGCAGGAGCAAAGGTAAAGAGCAGACAGACCTGAATCCTTATCTTTACAAGGTCGACCTCAGAACTTTGTTCAGTTTGTCTCGGTGACGGATAATGGAAGGAAGGGCAGGCAACTGGTCGACTTCATTTAAATAAACAAATAAAAAATAAGATAAACTCTCAGGAATAGATAAATAATAACAAAAAAATTGTAAAGTGGAGAAAGCGAGAGCGCGCGAATGCACTCAAACAAACACAAACAGCACAGCACGATGCGTATTTTTTTTTAAATTGACAAAATAAATCAAAAATAAATCAAAAATAAAAATAAGTGGAAAAGGCGAGAGTGCGCGAGCACACAGGAGCAAAGACAAGCAGCGCAGCTTGATGCGTAGTAAAAAAAATAATAAATAGACAACAGGTCGACCTCATTAGAAATGAAAACCCAAAAGATTAGATAGACAAACAAACAAACACATAAATGTGGAGAGAAGGGCAGTGCGCGCAGGAGCAAAGGTAAACAGCAGACAGACCTGAATCCTTATATTTACAAGGTCGACCTCAGAACTTTGTTCAGTTTGTCTCGGTGACGGATAGTGGAAGGAAGGGAAGGCAACTGGTCGACTTCATTTAAATAAACAAATTAAAAATAAGATAAACTCTCAGGAATAGATAAATAATAACAAAAAAATTGTAAAGTGGAGAAAGCGAGAGCGCGAATGCACTCAAGCAAACACAAACAGCACAGCACGATGCGTATTTTTTTTTAAAATTGACAAAATAAATCAAAAATAAATCAAAAATAAAAATAAGTGGAAAAGGCGATAGTGCGCGAGCACACAAGAGCAAAGACAAGCAGCGCAGCTTGATGCGTAGAAAAAAAAATAATAAATAGACAACTGGTCGACCTCATTAGAAATAAAAACCCAAAAGATTAGATAGACAAACAAACAAACACATAAATGTGGAGGGAAGGGCAGTGCGCGCAGGAGCAAAGGTAAACAGCAGAAAGACCTGAATCCTTTTCTTTACAAGGTCGACCTCAGAACCTTGTTCAGTTTGTCTCGGTGACGGATAATGGAAGGAAGGGCAGGCAACTGGTCGACATCATTTAAATAAACAAATAAAAAATAAGATAAACTCTCAGGAATAGATAAATAATAACAAAAAAATTGTAAAGTGCAGAAAGCGAGAGCGTGCGAATGCACTCAAGCAAACACAAACAGCACAGCACGATGCGTATTTTTTTTAAAAATTGACAAAATAAATCAAAAATAAATCAAAAATAAAAATAAGTGGAAAAGGCGAGAGTGCGCGAGCACACAGGAGCAAAGACAAGCAGCGCAGCTTGATGCGTACTAAAAAAAATAATAAATAGACAACTGGTCGACCTCATTAGAAATAAAAACCCAAAAGATTAGATAGACAAACAAACAAACACATAAATGTGGAGAGAAGGGCAGTGCGGGCAGGAGCAAAGGTAAACAGCAGACAGACCTGAATCCTTATCTTTACAAGGTCGACCTCAGAACTTTGTTCAGTCTGTCTCGGTGACGGATAATGGAAGGAATGGCAGGCAACTGGTCGACTTCATTTAAATAAACAAATAAAAAATAAGATAAACTCTCAGGAATAGATAAATAATAACAAAAAAATTGTAAAGTGGAGAAAGCGAGAGCGCGCGAATGCACTCAAGCAAACACAAACAGCACAGCACGATGCGTATTTTTTTAAAATTGACAAAATAAATCAAAAATAAATCAAAAATAAAAATAAGTGGAAAAGGCGAGAGTGCGCGAGCACACAGGAGCAAAGACAAGCAGCGCAGCTTGATGCGTAGTAAAAAAAATAATAAATGGACAACTGGTCGACCTCATTAGAAATAAAAACCCAAAAGATTAGATAGACAAACAAACAAACACATAAATGTGGAGAGAAGGGCAGTGCGCGCAGGAGCAAAGGTAAACAGCAGACAGACCTGAATCCTTATCTTTACAAGGTCGACCTCAGAACTTTGTTCAGTTTGTCTCGGTGACGGATAATGGAAGGAAGGGCAGGCAACTGGTCGACTTCATTTAAATAAACAAATACAAAATAAGATAAACTCTCAGGAATAGATAAATAATAACAAAAACATTGTAAAGTGGAGAAAGCAAGAGCGCGCGAAGGCACTCAAGCAAACACAAACAGCACCGCACGATGCATATTTTTTTTTTAAATTGACAAAATAAATCAAAAATAAATCAAAAATAAAAATAAGTGGAAAAGGCGAGAGTGCACGAGCACACAGGAGCAAAGACAAGCAGCGCAGCTTGATGCGTAGTAAAAAAAATAATAAATAGACAACTGGTCGACCTCATTAGAAATAAAAACCCAAAAGATTAGATAGACAAACAAACAAACACATAAATGTGGAGAGAAGGGCAGTGCGCGCAGGAGCAAAGGTAAACAGCAGACAGACCTGAATCCTTATCTTCACAAGCTCGACCTCAGAATTTCGTTCAGTTTGTCTTGGTGACGGATAATGGAAGGGAGGGCAGGCAACTGGTCGACTTCATTTAAGTAAACAAATAAAAAATAAGATAAACTCTCAGGAATAGATAAATAATAACAAAAAAATTGTAAAGTGGAGAAAGCGAGAGCGCGCGAATGCACTCAAGCAAACACAAACAGCACAGCACGAATCGAATTTTTTTTTAAAATTGACAAAATATATCAAAAATAAATCAAAAATAAAAATAAGTGGAAAAGGCGAAAGTGCGCGAGCAAACAGGAGCAAAGACAAGCAGCGCAGCTTGATGCGTAGTAAAAAAAATAATAAATAGACAACTGGTCGACCTCATTAGAAATAAAAACCCAAAAGATTAGATAGACAAACAAACAAACACATATATGTGGAGAGAAGGGCAGTGCGCGCAGGAGCAAAGGTAAACAGCAGACAGACCTGAATCCTTATCTTTACAAGGTCGACCTCAGAACTTTGTTCAGTTTGTTTCGGTGATGGATAATGGAAGGAAGGGCAGGCAACTGGTCGACTTCATTTAAATAAACAAATAAAAAATAAGATAAACTCTCAGGAATAGATAAATAATAACAAAAAAACTGTAAAGTGGAGAAAGCGAGAGCGCGCGAATGCACTCAAGCAAACACAAACAGCACAGCACGATGCGTATTTTTTTTAAATTGACAAAATAAATCAAAAATAAATCAAAAATAAAAATAAGTGGAAAAGGCGAGAGTGCGCGAGCACACAGGAGCAAAGACAAGCAGCGCAGCTTGATGCGTAGTAAAAAAAATAATAAATAGACAACTGGTCGACCTCATTAGAAATAAAAACCCAAAGATTAGATAGACAAACAAACAAACACATAAATGTGGAGAGAAGGGCAGTGCGCGCAGGAGCAAAGGTAAACAGCAGACAGACCTGAATCCTTATCTTTACAAGGTCGACCTCAGAACATTGTTCAGTTTGTTTCGGTGATGGATAATGGAAGGAAGGGCAGGCAACTGGTCGACTTCATTTAAATAAACAAATAAAAAATAAGATAAACTCTCAGGAATAGATAAATAATAACAAAAAAATTGTAAAGTGGAGAAAGCGAGAGCGCGCGAATGCACTTAAGCAAACACAAACAGCACAGCACGGTGCGTATTTTTTTTAAAAATTGACAAAATAAATCAAAAATAAATCAAAAATAAAAATAAGTGGAAAAGGCGAGAGTGCGCGAGCACACAGGAGCAAAGACACGCAGCGCAGCTTCATGCGTAGTAAAAAAAATAATAAATAGACAACTGGTCGACCTCATTAGAAATAAAAACCCAAAAGATTAGATAGACAAACAAACAAACATAAATGTGGAGAGAAGGGCAGTGCGCGCAGGAGCAAAGGTAAACAGCAGACAGACCTGAATCCTTATCTTCACAAGGTCGACCTCAGAATTTCGTTCAGTATGTCTTGGTGACGGATAATGGAAGGGAGGGCAGGCAACTGGTCGACTTCATTTAAGTAAACAAATAAAAAATAAGATAAACTCTCAGGAATAGATAAATAATAACAAAAAAATTGTAAAGTGGAGAAAGCGAGAGCGCGCGAATGCACTCAAGCAAACACAAACAGCACAGCACGATGCGAATTTTTTTTTAAATTGACAAAATAAATCAAAAATAAAAATAAGTGGAAAAGGCGAGAGTGCGCGAGCACACAGGAGCAAAGACAAGCAGCGCAGCTTGATGCGTAGTAAAAAAAATAATAAATAGACAACTGGTCGACCTCATTAGAAATAAAAACCCAAAAGATTAGATAGACAAACAAACAAACAAACACATAAATGTGGAGAGAAGGGCAGTGCGCGCAGGAGCAAAGGTAAACAGCAGACAGACCTGAATCCTTATCTTTACAAGGTCGACCTCAGAACTTTGTTCAGTTTGTCTCGGTGACGGATAATGGAAGGAAGGGCAGGCAACTGGTCGACTTCATTTAAATAAACAAATAAAAAATAAGATAAACTCTCAGGAATAGATAAATAATAACAAAAACATTGTAAAGTGGAGAAAGCAAGAGCGCGCGAATGCACTCAAGCAAACACAAACAGAACAGCATGATGCGTATTTTTTTTAAATTGACAAAATAAATCAAAAATAAATCAAAAATAAAAATAAGAGGAAAAGGCGAGAGTGCGTGAGCACACAGGAGCAAAGACAAGCAGCGCAGCTTGATGCGTAGTAAAAAAAAATAATAAATAGACAACTGGTCGACCTCATTAGAAATAAAAACCCAAAAGATTAGATAGACAAACAAACACATAAATGTGGAGAGAAGGGCAGTGCGCGCAGGAGCAAAGGTAAACAGCAGACAGACCTGAATCCTTGTCTTTACAAGGTCGACCTCAGAACTTTGTTCAGTTTGTCTCGGTGACGGATAATGGAAGGAAGGGCAGGCAACTGGTCGACTTCATTTAAATAAACAAATAAAAAATAAGATAAACTCTCAGGAATAGATAAATAATAACAAAAAAATTGTAACGTGGAGAAAGCGAGAGCGCGCGAATGCACTCAAGAAAACACAAACAGGACAGCACGATGCGTTTTTTTTTTTAAATTGACAAAATAAATCAAAAATAAATCAAAAATAAAAATAAGTGGAAAAGGCGAGAGTGCGCGAGCACACAGGAGCAAAGACAAGCAGCGCAGCTTGATGCGTAGTAAAAAAAATAATAAATAGACAACTGGTCGACCTCATTAGAAATAAAAAACCCAAAAGATTAGATAGACAAACAAACAAAAAAACACATAAATGTGGAGAGAAGGGCAGTGCGCGCAGGAGCAAAGGTAAACAGCAGACAGACCTGAATCCTTATCTTTACAAGGTCGACCTCAGAACTTTGTTCAGTTTGTCTCAGTGACGGATAATGGAAGGAAGGGCAGGCAACTGGTCGACTTCATTTAAATAAACAAATAAAAAATAAGATAAACGCTCAGGAATAGATAAATAATAACAAAAACATTGTAAAGTGGAGAAAGCGAGAGAGCGCGAATGCACTCAAGCAAACACAAACAGCAAAGCACGATGCGTATTTTTTTAAAAATTGACAAAATAAATCAAAAATAAATCAAAAATAAAAATAAGTGGAAAAGGCGAGAGTGCGCGAGCACACAGGAGCCAAGACAAGCAGCGCAGCTTGATGCGTAGTAAAAAAAATAATAAATAGACAACTGGTCGACCTCATTAGAAATAAAAACCCAAAAGATTAGATAGACAAACAAACAAACACATAAATGTGGAGAGAAGGGCAGTGCGCGCAGGAGCAAAGGTAAACAGCAGACAGACCTGAATCCTTATCTTTACAAGGTCGACCTCAGAACTTTGTTCAGTTTGTCTCGGTGACGGATAATGGAAGGGAGGGCAGGCAACTGGTCGACTTAATTTGAATAAACAAATAAAAAATAAGATAAACTCTCAGGAATAGATAAATAATAACAAAAAATTGTAAAGTGGAGAAAGCGAGAGCGCGCGAATGCACTGAAGCAAACACAAACAGCACAGCACGATGCGTATTTTTTTTTAAATTGACAAAATAAATCAAAAATAAATCAAAAATAAAAATAAGTGGAAAAGGCGAGAGTGCGCGAGCACACAGGAGCAAAGACAAGCAGCTCAGCTTGATGCGTAGTAAAAAAATAATAAATAGACAACTGGTCGACCTCATTGGAAATAAAAACCCAAAAGATTAGATAGACAAACAAACACATAAATGTGGAGAGAAGGGCAGTGCGCGCAGGAGCAAAGGTAAACAGCAGACAGACCTGAATCCTTGTCTTTACAAGGTCGACCTCAGAACTTTGTTCAGTTTGTCTCGGTGACGGATAATGGAAGGAAGGGCAGGCAACTGGTCGACTTCATTTAAATAAACAAATAAAAAATAAGATAAACTCTCAGGAATAGATAAATAATAATAAAAACATTGTAAAGTGGAGAAAGCGAGAGCGCGCGAATGCACTCAAGCAAACACAAACAGCACAGCACGATGCGTATTTTTTTTAAATTGACAAAATAAATCAAAAATAAATAAAAAATAAAAATAAGTCGAAAAGGCGAGAGTGCGCGAGCACACAGGAGCAAAGACAAGCAGCGCAGCTTGATGCGTAGTAAAAAAAATAATAAATAGACAACTGGTCGACCTCATTAGAAAGAAAAACCCAAAAGATTAGATAGACAAACAAACAAACAAACACATAAATGTGGAGAGAAGGGCAGTGCGCGCAGGAGCAAAGGTAAACAGCAGACAGACCTGAATCCTTATCTTTACAAGGTCGACCTCAGAACTTTGTTCAGTTTGTCTCGGTGACGCATAATGGAAGGAAGGGCAGGCAACTGGTCGACTTCATTTAAATAAACAAATAAAAAATAAGATAAACTCTCAGGAATAGATAAATAATAACAAAAAAATTGTAAAGTGGAGAAAGCGAGAGCGCGCGAATGCACTCAAGCAAACACAAACAGTACAGCACGATGCGTATTTTTTTTAAATTGACAAAATAAATCAAAAATAAATCAAAATAAAAATAAGTGGAAAAGGCGAGAGTGCGCAGCACACAGGAGCAAAGACAAGCAGCGCAGCTTGATGCGTAGTAAAAAAAATAATAAATAGACAACTGGTCGACCTCATTAGAAATAAAAATCCAAAAGACTAGATAGACAAACAAACAAACACATAAATGTGGAGAGAAGGGCAGTGCGCGCAGGAGCAAAGGTAAACAGCAGACAGACCTGATTCCTTATCTTTACAAGGTCGACCTCAGAACTTTGTTCAGTTTGTCTCGGTGACGGATAATGGAAGGAAGGGCAGGCAACTGGTCGACTTCACTTAAGTAAACAAATAAAACATAAGACAAACTCTCAGGAATAGATAAATAATAACAAAAAAATTGTAAAGTGGAGAAAGCGAGAGCGCGCGAATGCACTCAAGCAAACACAAACAGCACAGCAAGATGCGTATTTTTTTTTAAATTGACAAAATAAATCAAAATAAATCAAAAATAAAAATAAGTGGAAAAGGCGAGAGTGCGCGAGCACACAGGAGCAAAGACAAGCAGCGCAGCTTGATGCGTAGTAAAAAAAATAATAAATAGACAATTGATCGACCTCATTAGAAATAAAAACCCAAAAGATTAGATAGACAAACAAACAAACACATAAATATGGAGAGAAGGGCAGTGCGCGCAGCAGCAAAGGTAAACAGCAGACAGACCTGAATCCTTATCTTTACAAGGTCGACCTCAGAACTTTGTTCAGTTTGTCTCGGTGACAGATAATGGAAGGAAGGCCAGGCAACTGGTCGACTTCATTTAAATAAACAAATAAAAAATAAGATAAACTCTCAGGAATAGATAAATAATAACAAAAACATTGTAAAGTGGAGAAAGCGAGAGCGCGCGAATGCACTCAAGCAAACACAAACAGCACAGCACGATGCGTATTTTTTTTTAAATTGACAAAATAAATCAAAAATAAATCAAAAATAAAATAAGTGGAAAAGGCGAGAGTACGCGAGCACACAGGAGCAAAGACAAGCAGCGCAGCTTGATGCGTAGTAAAAAAAATAATAAATAGACAACTGGTCGACCTCATTAAAAATAAAAACCCAAAAGATTAGATAGACAAACAAACAAACACATAAATGTGGAGAGATGGGCAGTGTGCGCAGGAGCAAAGGAAAACAGCAGACAGACCTGAATCCTTATCTTTACAAGGTCGACCTCAGAACATTGTTCAGTTTGTCTCGGTGACGGATAATGGAAGGAAGGGCAGGCAACTGGTCGACTTCATTTAAATAAACAAATAAAAAATAAGATAAACTCTCAGGAATAGATAAATAATAACAAAAAAATTGTAAAGTGGAGAAAGCGAGAGCGCGCAAATGCACTCAAGCAAACACAAACAGCACAGCACGATGCGTATTTTTTTTTAAAATTGACAAAATAAATCAAAAATAAATCAAAAATAAAAATAAGTGGAAAAGGCGAGAGTGCGCGAGCACACAGGAGCAAAGACAAGCAGCGCAGCTTGATGCGTAGTAAAAAAAATAATAAATAGACAACTGGTCGACCTCATTTGATATAAAAACCCAAAAGATTAGATAGACAAACAAACAAACACATAAATGTGGAGAGAAGGGCAGTGCGCGCAGGAGCAAAGGTAAACAGCAGACAGACCTGAATCCTTATCTTTACAAGGTAGACCTCAGAACTTTGTTCAGTTTGTCTCGGTGACGGATAATGGAAGGAAGGACAGGCAACTGGTCGACTTCATTTAAATAAACAAATTAAAAATAAGATAAACTCTCAGGAATAGATAAATAATAACAAAAAAATTGAAAGTGAGAGAAGCGAGAGCGCGCGAATGCACATCAAGCAAACACAAACAGCACAGCACGATGCGTATTTTTTTTTAAATTGACAAAATAAATCAAAAATAAATCAAAAATTAAAATAAGTGGAAAAGGCGAGAGTGCGCAAGCACACAGGAGCAAAGACAAGCAGCGCAGCTTGATGCGTAGTAAAAAAAAATAATAAATAGACAACTGGTCGACCTCATTAGAAATAAAAATCCAAAAGTCTAGATAGACAAACAAACAAACACATAAATGTGGAGAGAAGGGCAGTGCGCGCAGGAGCAAAGGTAAACAGCAGACAGACCTGATTCCTTATCTTTACAAGTCGACCTCAGAACTTTGTTCAGTTTGTCTCGGTGACGGATAATGAAGGAAGGGTAGGCAACTGGTCGACTTCATTTAAGTAAACAAATAAAACATAAGACAAACTCTCAGGAATAGATAAATAATAACAAAAAAATTGTAAAGTGGAGAAAGCGAGAGCGCTGCGAATGCACTCAAGCAAACACAAACAGCACAGCAAGATGCGTATTTTTTTTTAAAATTGAAAAAATAAATCAAAAATAAAAACAAGTGGAAAAGGAGAGAGTGCGCGAGCACACAGGAGCTAAGACAAGCAGCGCTGCTTGATGCGTAGTAAAAAAAATAATAAATAGACAACTGGTCGACCTCATTAGAAATAAAAACCCAAAAGATTAGATAGACCAACAAACAAACACATAAATGTGGAGAGAAGGGCAGTGCGCGCAGGAGCAAAGGTAAACAGCAGACAGACCTGAATCCTTATCTTACAAGGTCGACCTCAGAACTTTGTTCAGTTCGTCTCGGTGACGGATAAAGGAAGGAAGGGCAGGCAACTGGTCGACTTCATTTAAATAAACAAATAAAATTAAGATAAACTCTCAGGGAATAGATAAATAATAACAAAAAAATTGTAAAGTGGAGAAAGCGAGAGCGCGCGACTGCACTCAAGGAAACACAAACAGCACAGCACGATGCGTATTATTTTTTAAATTGACAAAATAAATAAAAAATAAATCAAAAATAAAAATAAGTGGAAAAGGCGAGAGTGCGCGAGCACACAGGAGCAAAGACAAGACAGCGCAGCTTGATGCGTAGTAAAAAAAATAATAAATAGACAACTGGTCGACCTCATTAGAAATAAAAACCCAAAAGATTAGATAGACAAACAAACAAACACATAAATGTGGAGAGAAGGGCAGTGCGGGCAGGAGCAAAGGTAAACAGGAGACAGACCTGAATCCTTATCTTTACAAGGTCGACCTCAGAACTTTGTTCAGTTTGTCTCGGTGACGGATAATGGAAGGAAGGGCAGGCAACTGGTCGACTTCATTTAAATAAACAAATAAAAAATAAGATAAACTCTCAGGAATAGATAAATAATAACAAAAAAATTGTAAAGTGGAGAAAGCGAGAGCGCGCGAATGCACTCAAGCAAACACAAACAGCACAGCACGATGCGTATTTTTTTTAAATTGACAAAATAAATCAAAAATAAATCAAAAATAAAAATAAGTGGAAAAGGCGAGAGTGCGCGAGCACACAGGAGCAAAGACAAGCAGCGCAGCTTGATGCGTAGTAAAAAAAAATAATAAATAGACAACTGGTCGACCTCATTAGAAATAAAAACCCAAAAGATTAGATAGACAAACAAACAAACACATAAATGTGGAGAGAAGGGCAGTGCGCGCAGGAGCAAAGGTAAACAGCAGACAGACCTGAATCCTTATCTTTACAAGGTCGACCTCAGAACTTTGTTCAGTTTGTCTCGGTGACGGATAATGGAAGGAAGGGCAGGCAACTGGTCGACTTCATTTAAATAAACAAATAAAAATTAAGATAAACTCTCAGGAATAGATAAATAATAACAAAAACATTGTAAAGTGGAGAAAGCGAGAGCGCGCGAATGCACTCAAACAAACACAAACAGCACAGCACGATGCGTATTTTTTTTTAAATTGACAAAATAAATCAAAAATAAATCAAAAATAAAAATAAGTGGAAAAGGCGAGAGTGCGCGAGCACACAGGAGCAAAGACAAGCAGCGCAGCTTGATGCGTAGTAAACAAAATAATAAATAGACAATTGATCGACCTCATTAGAAATAAAAACCCAAAAGATTAGATAGACAAACAAACAAACACATAAATATGGAGAGAAGGGCAGTGCGCGCAGGAGCAAAGGTAAACAGCAGACAGACCTGAATCCTTATCTTTACAAGGTCGACCTCAGAATTTTGTTCAGTTTGTCTCGGTGACGGATAATGGAAGGAAGGGCAGGCAACTGGTCGACTTCATTTAAATAAACAAATAAAACATAAGATAAACTCTCAGGAATACATAAATAATAAAAAAAAATTGTAAAGTGGAGAAAGCGAGAGCGCGCGAATGCACTCAAGCAAACACAAACAGCACAGCACGATGCGTATTTTTTTTAAATTGACAAAATAAATCAAAAATAAATCAAAAATAAAATAAGTGGAAAAGGCGAGAGTGCGCGAGCACACAGGAGCAAAGACAAGCAGCGCAGCTTGATGCGTAGTAAAAAAAATAATAAATAGACAACTGGTCGACCTCATTAGAAATAAAAACCCAAAAGATTAGATAGACAAACAAACAAACACATAAATGAGGAGAGAAGGGCACTGCGCGCAGGAGCAAAGGTAAACAGCAGACAGACCTGAATCCTTATCTTTACAAGGTAGACCTCAGAACATTGTTCAGTTTGTCTCGGTGACGGATAATGGAAGGTAGGGCAGGCAACTGGTCGACTTCATTTAAATAAACAAATAAAAATTAAGATAAACTCTCAGGAATAGATAAATAATAACAAAAACATTGTAACGTGGAGAAAGCGAGAGCGCGCGAATGCACTCAAGCAAACACAAACAGCACAGCAGGATGCGTATTTTTTTTTAAAATTGACAAAATAAATCAAAAATAAATCAAAAATAAAATAAGTGGAAAAGGCGAGAGTGCGCGAGCACACAGGAGCAAAGACAAGCAGCGCAGCTTGATGCGTAGTAAAAAAAATAATAAATAGACAACTGGTCGACCTCATTAAAAATAAAAACCCAAAAGATTAGATAGACAAACAAACAAACACATAAATGTGGAGAGATGGGCAGTGCGCGCAGGAGCAAAGGTAAACAGCAGACAGACCTGAATCCTTATCTTTACATGGTCGACCTCAGAACATTGTTCAGTTTGTCTCGGTGACGGATAATGGAAGGAAGGGCAGGCAACTGGTCGACTTCATTTAAATAAACAAATAAAAAATAAGATAAACTCTCAGGAATAGATAAATAATAACAAAAAAATTGTAAAGTGGAGAAAGCGAGAGCGCGCAAATGCACTCAAGCAAACACAAACAGCACAGCACGATGCGTATTTTTTTTTAAAATTGACAAAATAAATCAAAAATAAATCAAAAATGAAAATAAGTGGAAAAGGCGAGAGTGCGCGAGCACACAGGAGCAAAGACAAGCAGCGCAGCTTGATGCGTAGTCAAAAAAATAATAAATAGACAACTGGTCGACCTCATTTGATATAAAAACCCAAAAGATTAGATAGACAAACAAACAAACACATAAATGTGGAGAGAAGGGCAGTGCGCGCAGGAGCAAAGGTAAACAGCAGACAGACCTGAATCCTTATCTTTACAAGGTAGACCTCAGAACTTTGTTCAGTTTGTCTCGGTGACGGATAATGGAAGGAAGGACAGGCAACTGGTCGACTTTATTTAAATAAACAAATTAAAAATAAGATAAACTCTCAGGAATAGATAAATAATAACAAAAAAATTGTAAAGTGGAGAAAGCGAGAGCGCGCGAATGCACTCAAGCAAACACAAACAGCACAGCACGATGCGTATTTTTTTTTAAATTGACAAAATAAATCAAAAATAAATCCAAAATAAAAATAAGTGGATAAGGCGAGAGTGCGCAAGCACACAGGAGCAAAGACAAGCAGCGCAGCTTGATGCGTAGTAAAAAAAATAATAAATAGACAACTGGTCGACCTCATTAGAAATAAAAATCCAAAAGACTAGATAGACAAACAAACAAACACATAAATGTGGAGAGAATGGCAGTGCGCGCAGGAGCAAAGGTAAACAGCAGACAGACCTGATTCCTTATCTTTACAAGGTCGACCTCAGAACTTTGTTCAGTTTGTCTCGGTGACGGATAATGGAAGGAAGGGCAGGCAACTGGTCGACTTCATTTAAGTAAACAAATAAAACATAAGACAAACTCTCAGGAATAGATAAATAATAACAAAAAAATTGTAAAGTGGAGAAAGCGAGAGCGCGCGAATGCACTCAAGCAAACACAAACAGCACAGCAAGATGCGTATTTTTTTTAAAATTGACAAAATAAATCAAAAATAAAAACAAGTGGAAAAGGAGAGAGTGCGCGAGCACACAGGAGCAAAGACAAGCAGCGCAGCTTGATGCGTAGTAAAAAAAATAATAAATAGACAACTGGTCGACCTCATTAGAAATAAAAACCCAAAAGATTAGATAGACCAACAAACAAACACATAAATGTGGAGAGAAGGGCAGTGCGCGCAGGAGCAAAGGTAAACAGCAGACAGACCTGAATCCTTATCTTTACAAGGTCGACCTCAGAACTTTGTTCAGTTCGTCTCGGTGACGGATAATGGAAGGAAGGGCAGGCAACTGGTCGACTTCATTTAAATAAACAAATAAAATTAAGATAAACTCTCAGGAATAGATAAATAATAACAAAAAAATTGTAAAGTGGAGAAAGCGAGAGCGCGCGACTGCACTCAAGGAAACACAAACAGCACAGCACGATGCGTATTTTTTTTTAAAATTGACAAAATAAATCAAAAATAAATCAAAAATAAAAATAAGTGGAAAAGGCGAGAGTGCGCGAGCACACAGGAGCAAAGACAAGCAGCGCAGCTTGATGCGTAGTAAAAAAAATAATAAATAGACAACTGGTCGACCTCATTAGAAATAAAAACCCAAAAGATTAGATAGACAAACAAACAAACACATAAATGTGGAGAGAAGGGCAGTGCGGGCAG